>NW_017731931.1:751568-806372 GCF_001890085.2 Hipposideros armiger
TTACTGGCCCTCATATGTGGGATCCGAACCGGGGCCCTCTGGCATCCCAAGCGAGTTCTTAACCATCGCGCCACTCGGCCGGCCCTGTGTTTTCTTATTGTTGAGTTTTGAGAGTTATTTTCATATACTGGATACAAGTCCTGTGTCAAATATGTAACTTGCAAATACTTTTTTCCAGCCTGTGGTTTGTGTGTTCATTCTCTTGATAGCCTCTTTCACAGAGCAAAAGTTTAAAATTGTAATAACATTCAATCTGTCATTTAAAAAAATAGATCGTGCTTTTGGTGCCATCTCTAAGAACTTTTTGCTGAACCCCAGATCGTAAAGATTTTTCTCCCCAGTTTTCTTCTGGAAGTTTTATATTTTACCTTTAGGGCTATGATACATTTTGAATTAACTTTTGTGTATGGTGTGAGTGTTCATGAGTGTTCTGAGGGGGTTTGCCTTGGACAGGGGCATGGAACTTTTTCTAGGGGTCTGAGGATGAACAGACAGAAAAGAAACCAGGTTTCCATGCCAAACATTCTGAGGGCTGACAGTGATCCTAAAACTCTCACTATTGGACATGGTGTCTGGGGCTAGGACATTTTCTCCAGAAAGCCTTAGGGAAGAGAAGGCTTAGAGTGAGCATGAGAAAAGGGCTCCAGGAAATGTTCATCCAGGAAAGATGCTGTGAGTGTGAGATTTGGTGGGGAGGAAGACCTGGGTTTTCAGAGGGATAACATTTAAAAAAGAATTGCAAAAATAGCGGTGACTATCTTTTATTGAACAGTTAATGTGTTCCTGTATATACCTACTTTCTAATCCTTACAGCCATTTGGCAAGGAGGGAGGTATTCTTAAAATACAGGTGAAGAAACCAAAGTTCAGGGAAGTTATCTATCTGCTCAAGGCCATGCTGCTACTGAGTGCGAGAGCTGGGTTTCAGACCCAGACTGGACACTGAAGCTGGTGCTCTGGATATTCCAAAAAAGCCGTCTCCTGTGACTCAGGGCTCAGGGCACACTGGGTAGAGATGACAAAGGGCAAGGAGGGAGGACGGCTGGAGGCTGGTCAGAAGTAGACGTCCATGAGGCCAAAGGACACTCAGTCAGCTCTTGGACTGGGCTTGAGAGAATCCATGTTCTACGATGCTCTGCCTGTGATGTTTTCTGAAACAGAGTGTATAACTTCTCACTCATGGAGGAAGTGGAAGTCGGGAACTGGATAAAATGACGCTGGTGGCCACTGAGGGAGAATCTCAGTGACGGGGCCCTGATAAAGCCATCTGTGCCTACTGTCCTAGACACTTCCTTCCAAGGCTGAGTTGTCATTTTTAGGTCAGTCCCAGCCTGGGACAATGTCTGGATGACTAGATAACAAACAAACAAAAAAAGTTCCTGCTTGCCAGATGGGCACCTACATCTCCCCATGGCATCCCAGGTAGGGCAAACCAGCAGACAGCATGACCCATCATTGTCTGTCTGTCACCATGAGGGATACCTAGGGGGCCTGGCAGAGGCCAGGAGGTGTCTATCCTGGGAAAGTGAGGCCTAGAGCCTGCAAGAGGTGGCCCTGGCGAAGGACAACCATTCTGGACCATTCTGTTTTCCTGCGTAAAGGTTTTCTTCCCTCTGCCAAATATGGTGACTCTTTGGCCTAGGTCACTGAGCTATTCCTGGAAGGTAGGCTGTGTGCCAGTGTTCCAGGCGGGCACTGATCTCAATCTGTAAATAGATGCAGTGGAGCCACTGCCCTGCACCCTCAGGGAGCGGCAGCCTCCAGTGTGCTTCCAAGCAGGGCTCCCAGAGAGGTGAGGGCCAGAGACACAGGGACCTGGAGTCCACCTATGGCCGACCTCTGGGTGGTCCCAGGTAGGGGTTCCAGCACCCTGCTTTAGCCCCTTTTTATCCCCTCACTGGCAGGGCTCTGCATGCACCTGGTACCTGGCCTTGGGCTCCTGAGCCTGGGGGTGAGGACCCACATAAGCAGTGTTTGCATGAGCCTGGCTAGCCCAGGTCTGACTGGAGGGGCAGGTGACCAGCCCAAGAGGAATTGCAGCCACCTCTAGGACAGTGGGAGAACCTTAGGAGAGCCTTAGACCAGAAAGATAAAAGCTGAGAGAGGATGAGAGTTGAGTTAATAAACTCAGGAAGAGTCTGAGCTGTATGAACACAGGCTTGACCTTCATAATCTAGAATACTGGAAGCAGAGGTGGCAGTGATGTGGTGTGGGCCAATCCCAGCTCCCTGTTACTACCCGGGCAAGTCACTGAGCCTCAGATTCCTCAGCTGTAAAGTTTTAAGGTTGTTGGGAGCAGCAATTGACATATCTGAAGTGTTCGGTATAATGCCTGGCACATGGTAAGTGCTCAATAATGGCAGCAATGATCACCTTCAACACCAGCACCACCATCATCATCATTATCTGGTAATTTGATTAGTGCATTTGGAGTCACAGTACTTAGATTTGAAACCACCTCCGACATTTAGTTATTATGTGACTCTGGTGAAGTTACTTGACCACTATGAGCCTCAGTTTCCTAATCTCTAAAATAGGGATGGTGATGACGACGACAACAACAACAACAACAACAACAACAACAACAACAACACCTTTAAGAAAAGCGTTGGGGGTAGCTAAATGACCTAATATGAGAGCACCTGATCCAGGGTAGGCTCCACATAATTTAATTGGAGTGGGGAGACCCTTGTAAAACTTAAGGTCAGTCTAGGACACTTCCCCCAAAAAAGTACAATTTTACATGGCAGGAATCACCTCATGGACTTATTACCTCAGGAGTTGATGCAGATTAGTAACTGAGTCAGGAGTGTTTCAGACGCAAGTGAAAAAAAATCCCATCCAAATTAGCTTGAGTAAATAAGGATGCCTAAGAGAGCTGAGCTGGGCTTCAGGCATGGTAGGATCCAGGCATTTCAGCAATGGCATCAGTACACTGTCTCTCCTTCTCGAGCACTCTGTTCCATTAGGCACTTCTTTCTCAGGCAGCTTCTCCTCGTGGTGGCAAAGCTAGCTGTGGTCAGTGCCTGGCTTGCATTATTCCACAGCTTGCTTCAGAAAAAAGAGCAACACCCTCTCGCCCTGAGTAAGCACCTCATTCCCTTAAAAGGACTGTTTGGGTCACATGACCACCTTTGGACTACTGACCAGATTAGGTCTGGGTCACGTGCCCAGCACTGTGGCAAGGCCTAAGAGCCCTTTAATTGACAGCCCCATTGGAATCCAATGAGGGAGGACCATTCCCATAAAACAAAGAAGTGTGCAGTTACCAGAAGAAGAGAGAAGGCTCTCTGGGCAGGCAGATGCAATAGCTGTCAATGCGAGTTAAAAATATGCTCCAGGTAAATCCCTGGATGATCTAATGCATCATTTTAATGGGCTGTTAAGGGGAGGGTGAATACTTATAAGATTTCATTCTATGGGTCCCTCGGTGCTCTGGCAAGGAGGGATTCATGGAATGGGCACTCACTGGGCTGTTTTGTCCTATGCACACAGCTGGCCCCCATCTTGCCACAGACCACACCCACACCCTCACCCCTGCCTTCAAGGCAGCCTTGAAGGTCACACTGCCCTCTTGAGCTACAGTGGTCCAGACAGCATGAGGGTCTGAGGGCTGCAAATTCATACCTGCTTAGATGAGTGCTGGGAGGGGATAAAGTGGAGCACAGGTGGCCCTGAAAAAACCCTGCACTTGGACTTTGAAGCTGAGGGGTTGATGCCAGCCTTGCTCCATCCCAGCTGCACGCCCTTGCACACATTGCTGCCTGCTGCCCCGTCTCCTCCTCCAGTAAATGAGGGGCTGGGCTGGCTGGTCTCTGACGTCTCTCCCAGTGCTGACATTCTGCGAATCTATGAATGTTGTTAAATTCATGAATCGGCTTCTTTGCCTGGAACAAGTCAGCTTAAAATACATGCAAATTGCACTAAGTATAGCTGTTCCCTTGCTGAGAAGGCAGCCTGGCATATTTACATAGTTTGAAATTGGCTGCTGCATGCATGAGGAGGGGTAAGAGGGAGCACAGGCTCTGAGGCCAGCTCGGCAGCAGGCACCAGTGCATGTGGGGTTCTAGACCTTTCCCAGCCCGGAGTCCTGAGGCCTGTTGTGAGCAGGGCGGGGGAGGAAGCAGCTCTGCGCTGGAGCCTGGATATGCCAGGATCCAGCTGGGTTCTCGTTCTCTATTATCTTATTTAATCCTCACAGCAGTCCTCGAGAGCAAGTATATAACTGTTCCCATTTAACCAGTGAAAAAACCCAGGACGATAGCCTGCCCAAGATCACACAGCAAGGAAATGCTGAGGTTAGAACCCAGGTCCGGCTGACTCCAATATCCACGTTTTCTGCCACAGAGGCGAATGCCGTTGAGGAGGCTCAGCCGGTGGGTTCCAGGCTCAGCACCTCTTAGCTGGTTCACCCTGACCAAGTCACTTCCCCCTCTGAACTTCATCTCCTCATCTGTGAAAAGGAAGTAATGAGATCTCCCATTAAAGGGTGGCTGTGAGAACTGTAAACTGTATATAAAGCACCAAGTGGCTGGAATGTAACATTTGCCCATTGTTATTATTATCATTACTGTACTTTCTGTCTGGGCCTGGGGCTCTGTTGCTCTCTAGAGTGAAGCTGTGTGATCGAGTCCCTCTCTGGCTGACCCCAAAGACCACAAAGCTTAGGGTGAATGCAGGTACCAGGCCAGGCTTGGGGTCCTGGTTCCAGTCCCAGCTCTGCTACCTGCAGCTTAGTGACCTTGGCAGGTCAGGGAACACACAGGGTCTCTCTCAGTGAGTCTCTGCCCGTTGGTCACAGCTGCCTCCCAGGATGGCTGTGACACACCAGGGTATAACAGTGCTCTGAATAGCTCTGCATCAATCCAGTTCTCCATCCAACCTGCTGCACGACCTTGACAAGTTTCTTTGTCTCTGGGCCCCATTTCCTCATCTGCCAAAGAGGACTAATAACACCCACCTTGTTGTCACCATGAGGCACAGATGAGGTTTAGAATGTGAGAGCACCCCAAGTGGTATGCAGCAGGATCGAAACGGGAGATTGCCATGCTTGGGCCAGGGTCCCACTCCTCCCCGCCTCCCACCAGACGGCAGAGGAGAGGTAGACTAGAGCAGCTTGTTTGCTGAGCACCGGTGGGGAACGCTGGGGTGGGGGTGGGGGGCCCAGAGAGAAGACACGCTGCCATGGGCTAAAATTGGAGCTGCTCTTGAGGTGAAGGGAGGGGCTGAGTCTCGTGAGCTAGTTCTCCAAGGTCGTCGTCCTCAACGGGGTGAATGACTGGTTGAAATCAGCGTCCTACACTGTTCATCCTGAGGAAACCTGGACTCAGGTTTGTACCTGTCTCTGTATAACTGGGAGGAACAGAGGCAAAGGAACGGTCTCAGGGCCCTGCTGTGTGCCAGTGAACCCTCACCCCAACGCTTCACACAGAAGAGGGCTCAGTTTCAGGGAGTTTAAGGAACTTGCCCAGAATCACACAGCTTGTACACAAACTTGAACCCAGGTCTGTCTGACTCCCAAAGGCAGATCCTGTTTTGGCGTCTGTGTTTCCCTGGTCTGAGGAGGGGCCATCAGTCTGAGTTTCTAGATCAGCACTTGGTGTCCCCCCAGCTCCACCCTACAGCTCAGTCAGCTCCCCAGAAGTCAGGTCCACTATTGATGGCCCTTCTTTTTTCCCAGCAGCCCTAGCTATTCAAGTCCCTGCAGGTTCTGCACCCCAAATTCTCTGGCCTAGGACTGGCCTGGACCAGGCTCTTCTCAGACTCCAGGAGGCCAGTGGCAGGGCTGGCTGGGCCTCCTGGATGGGGCCCAGGGTGTGGTGTGTGAGGCTAACTCCCTGTGACAAGCTTAGGAGCTGTGCCCCAGGGGCTGGCCAAGCTGCACCCCAGATGCACTCACTCCTGCTGGCAGAGAAGCTGGTTGGATTGATTCTGTAATTAAATCAGGGCCAAGCCTGGCTGACCGTCTGGGCCCTGACCCTGCTTGGGCTCTGGCCCTTGGCTCCCACCACTGGCCTTCGGCTCCCATGACCGGCCAGGGTTTGCCTCTGAGAAGGCGGAAGGTTTATGGCTGCGTAAGGTGGGACAAGGTGGGATCCCATGAGAGGGGCTATCTTGATTCTGTCTGCGGCTAAGAAAGGCCCCCTCCAGGATGCTCAGGTGCTTACAGTTAAGACTGTGGGGAGGCTATGAGGTAAGACCCCTTAAATGAAAACCTTGGGTAAATGGACTCTTGATCAGCTCATGCAGATTTCTCCATCATAAGAAATGGCAGCTCCGTGATACCAGATGCTGAGGCCAAAAGTGTGGAGTCATCCTAGATGCCTTTGTTTTTCTCACACCACACATCAGGCTACCAGCGAATGCTCTTGGCACCATCTTCATACTTAGGATACATAGGTTGGCTCCACCTATGTGTCCAGATTCCAACTACTTCTCATCAACCCCTCTGCTGCGACCGCCATCCATGCCATCACCCATCGCCCGCGTTATTGCAATAGCCTCCTAAATGGTACCCCACCTCCACTCTTGCCTGTTATCGTCTATTCTAAACACAGCAGCTGGAGTGAGCCCAGTTAAGGCTCTCTTCTGCTGTAAAGCCTCCCACGGTTTCCCACCTTCCCCAGGGTAGTATCCAGGTTCCCTTCGTAGCCTGCAAGGTCCTGTGAGATCGGCAAGCCCCCTTCTCACTCCCCACTCCCACGCTGACTGCCTTCCCCTTTGCCCCTTCTACTTCAACGACAGTGGCCTTAAAGGCACGCCCTCTCCTGCCTTGAGGACTCTGCCTTTGCTGTTCTCTGAGCCTGGAATGCTTGTCCGACATCAATCTGCATGGCCACCTCCCTAGCTTCCTGAAGGCCTCTGCTTAGCTGCTACCTTATCCAGGAAACCCTCTCTGCTCACCCTGCATAAAAGAGCCCCCCTACCATTTCCTCAATCCCCAGGAGAGCCGGAGCTCTGCCTGCTTTGTTCACAGGTGTGTATTCCCAGAGTAGCAAGGAAGGAGGTACAATTCTTTGCATAAAATCAAGTGAGGTGCTGGAATTTGATAGGAGCTTAATTCATGCTGCCTGACATTGTGCAACTCTCCCTTGCCAAACGCTGTGGCTCTTGACATCTTTTGAAGAGCATGGTGCCGTTGGTTTGATTGACAGTCGGCGGACTAGCATTCCAGGTACCATTTTGCTGTGCAGCCTTAAGCAAGCTGCTGTCCCTCTCTGGGCTTCAATCGTATCTATAAAATGAAGCAATTAGTTTTGTTGACCTCTGAGACCCTTTCCAGATTGGACAATCCAGGATTCTAGTGCTCTCAACCTCCCTACCTCTCACTTACTATTGGGAGGCAGTTATGACAACAGACATGAGTTTTGTTTTGTTTTGTTTCCAACTGGTATCCTTGGCTGGTTACCATCCTCTCAGTGCCTTGATTTCTTTCTCTGTGAATTGGACATAATAATGTCTGCATGGCCGGCTGCCACATAAATGTATTGTGAGACTCAATGGATGAGATATTTCTTCAGAGTCTGGGTCACGAATAAGAGGGAGAAATAGCAGCGTGGGTTTTGGAGCCAGATGACCTAGGTTCAAATCCTGACACTGCAGCTGATGTAAGCCTTCCCGTGCCTCAGCTCCTTTGCATGTAAAATGGGAATAGTGTCTACTGCACGGGATAGCCATAAGGATTAAATTAGATGATATATGTAAAGTGCTTAGAACAGGGTTTGGACCAGAGTGTGTGCTACATAAGCATTTTTTAAAATTACTAATTCCTGGGATCATTCATTCATTCTGCAATCATTTCCCAAGAGCCTATGCATGTGCTATTACTGATTCAGAGTTCATGTCCTCTGCCTCTCCAATTTAATTTTTCCCCCACCTTTCTCTCCTGAGAGAAGCGGTCTTACCATGTGAGATTTTTGACATCTTATTTACCTCTGATCCCCAGAGCCAAGCACAGTGCCAGGCTCACACAGCTGCTCTGCAAATGTTCACTGAGTGAATGAATGAGCAGTTCAGAGGCCCCAGCATACAGCAACATTTGTCAAAGATTGATTGATTACCTGTCAGGCTCCCTGAGAGGTGTTTTATAGAAGGTCCTGATCTCCAAACAACACTGCAAGGTGGGCAGGAGCACCCCACTTTATAGATGAGGAAGTTGGGATTCAGCGAGCTCAATGACCTTGACAGAAAACCAGACCTGGGGTTCTGACCAGAGCTGAGGCTCCTTGCTTCATGGGGCATGTCCTTCCCCAGAGCGGAAGGTACTATTTATTGAGCACTTACTGTGTACCAGGCATTGTGCCAGGCAACTTCCAATATGCTTTTCATCCTCATGGCTGCCCTGTCAAGTGCATTTATCCCCGACCCACACCCCTGATTTATAAATGAGGAGACTGAGTCAGGCTGCCAGAGGGAGGTGGAAAAATAGTGGTGCCCCACCGTGGACCCTGAAAAAGCAAATTGAAAAAGGATGCTGGGGAGGGGTGCAGAACCCCTCAGGCTCCTTCTCTTTCTCTCTCAGGAGCTGAGGCCCAAGGGAGGGAGAGCTTTTTCAGGAACTTTTAATATAGCAATTGCTCAGTCACACCTTACAGCCTCGTGAATCCCATTGACAAAAATACCCCAGGAGGGTGATCCAAGTCCATTGCACCTCGTAATCCGTAGACTTCCTGACTCTCCCAAGGTGCCTCATTCCTCTATTTTCCTGGAGGCTCCCAGAGATCAGAGGGTTTGGAGGACAGAGCTGGAGTCCTTGCTGAATTTTGCTGCAGTGTCATTGTAAGACTCCAGCTGGAGTTGGCCACCAGGGCAGCTGTGGGGTCATATCAAGGCCACTAGATGGCTTTGATGGTTTCCAGCTGTCTGGATCTGAGTCCTAGATGTGCCTCTCATTAGCTGTGTGAGTTTCGGCAATTACTATGCCTCTCTGAGCCTTACTTTCCTCATCTGAAAATTGAGATAGTGACAATGATCTCAGAGATGTTGCAAGGATTGAACGACATAAGACAGGCAAACTGCCCAGCACAATGCCTGCACATGGGTGGTGTTCCTCACATTGTAGTTGAATTTGAATCATTGATTCAGTCAGCATATTTACTGAATATCCACTTTGCATGAGGAACCCTTATTTTTCTTGATTTGAGAGGTTTCAAGGGTCAAGGCCAGAGATTAGGCTAAGAACCATGGAATCAGGTCCTAGGACTTTGTGAGGATTTTTCTAACTGCGCGTGTGTACGCATGTGTGTGCGCACATATGTGTGTACATGTGTCTATCTTACTCCAAGTGGTTCTGTATGTACTTCACCCTTTAAGGGAGGAGGAGGAGAGCCCCTTCCTGCAGCCACAGCCACCATCTGAAGGTTCGGTGGGAAGGGCACCGGGGCAGGTGGACATGGGACAGTGCTGCTGGGAGGTCCGGCTCCAGCTGGAGCAAGGACGCTGGGCATGCCAAGGCCTGATGGATGGGCCCTGTTACCTGCTACCTTGGATGCTAAAATGATTAGAGGCTGAAATGGGAGACAGGGGTTGGTGACTTTCCCCATCCCACAGATCTCTGATGCCACTTCCCAGGGCTCAGTATGACTGGGGAGAGAGAGAAGACTGAGGCCATTCCTATCCTAGTTCACCCAGGCTAAGTGGGCTGTTTTGATTGTATCAAGGCTCCTTAAGGCAGACAAGGTTTTCTTGTTTGTCTTCTTGTAGGACCCACCTACGTGCCCTCAAGCACATGAGGGGAAGAGATGGTGGTGGTGGAAGGACTAACATCTATGATGGTCATACTTGTTAAGAGTATGGGTTTTGGGCTGGCCGAGTGGCGCGATGGTTAAGAACTGGCTTGGGAGGTCAGAGGGCCCTGGTTCGGATCCCACATATGAGGGCCAGTGACACTGCCCTCTACAGCTAAGATGCTGAACAACAGCTCGACCTGGAGCTGGGCTGCTGGGCGTAGGCTGCAGCCCCTGTGGCAGTGGGTTGCCATGGGCTACCGTGTGTAGCCAGCAGCCAGTGTGAGTGGCCAGCAGCCGCCGTGAGCGGCTGTCCAGAAGCTGGCGACTGATCTGCCTTGCCTGGGAAGAGCGCAATGATGGTGCCAACTTGGGCCAATGAAGCAACGTCCTCCACAACTAGACTGAAGAACAAAATGACAGCAACTTGTCTGTTCCCCTTCCCCCAATTCCCCAGCACTGTTCCCATCCCCCCAATTCCCCAATTAAAAAAAAAAAGAGTATGGGTTTTGGCCTCACAAAGGCTCTGCCAGTTATTAGCTGTGTGACCTTGGGCTAGTTACACAACCTCTCCGAGTTTTGGTTTTCTAATCTGCAAAATATATAACAGATAATAACACCCTTGTCATAGGATTGTTGTGATAACTAAATGACAATAATGCATGTTAAGCACTTAGGGAAGCATCTGGCACAAAGTAAGCCCTTGACACACACAGGGTAATATGCATATGTATAGTATATAAACATAATATACTATATATAATAAAATATAATTTATATTATATATACAATATATAATATAATTTATATCATAAATCACTATATTAAATATATGTTAAAATATAAATACAGTGTATACATAAATTTTTTAAAGTCTTCATGATAACCCTGTAAGGAAGGCATTTTAATCTCAAGTCAAGATAGAAAAACAGAAGTTTAGAAACGTTACCTCCCTTAAGGTCACATAGATCACACTTTACTACACAGTAGAGCCAGGAATGGAACCCAACCCTGACGCCAAGGCCCAGCATTTCCTTAGGCACCGAGATCTCCCAGAAATTGGGAGCCTGAGGGAATCTGTTGATCTCTAGTCCCCTGGGATATGAGAAGGGTTTGGCCCTGGGGCCGGTGTGGGGTTGGGCAGACTTGGGAGGGCAACTTCTCTGGGACCTACAGGAGCATGTGCTGGGGATGGGAAATTAGATGTATGACACCTTGACATGTGGCTCAGGGCACTCAGACCACCTGTACCTGAAGGTCTGAACCTCAGAATATGGAGATCAGAGAGCTCTTGTAGTTGCAGAGAGAGATCCAGGGGTCAGGGGGTCCTAACACCGGCCATATCTCTGCTGTCCCAAAGACACAGTTATCGTGGCCACCACTGACTACGTGATGTAGGTGTTTATTCATTCAGTGGGTGTTTATTGTGCCTTGGCACTATGTCAGATGCTGAGGAGCCAGAGATGAACAAGACAAAGATGCCTGGCTTAGGCTGGGAGAGACAAAGCAGCACAAGTCACCATAACAGAACAGCTGTGGTTTTACTTCTCACAGGGCCATTGGTGGCTCCACAGACAATCAGTGAAAAGAGTGTAAACCTTACAGGAAGCCACACAGATGGGAGACTTTCCTCTTAACTTCCCTGCAAGCCATTAAGCATGGTGCCCTGGCTCGTGTTCAGGGTGGAAAGGGTACCAGGCCAAAGAGCCCTGATCTTTCCTTGATAAGTCAATGATTTGCAGGTGGGTTGTTTACTGACCTGAGTGAAGGGCGGGTCTGAGGGGATGGCCTAAGGGAACAAAAGGGAGAGGATAATCAGAGCTGACAGTCACATGCAAAAATGCCCCAGTCCAATGGAATTGTAATAGATAAGTATCATCTCGGGGGTGGGAGGGCAGTAAATGGGGGAGGGAGGTTGTTTCTTTTGAGGGGTGAAAAGGATAACGATTGCATTGTTCTGTACACCTGAAACAAATTAAAAAAAAAAAGTCCCAGTCCTAGAGTCAAGGAGAGGCAGACTTGCCTCATTAGCATATCATTTAAATAGCATTAATTTCCCATCAAAATCTGTGGTCTTTTCCCTACTGCTGTGCTAACGCAGCCTGGGGACACTTCTGGTCTAGATCCCAAGGCCTGAGGCCCAGGCCCAGGTGCTGCCCAGGGGACAGACAGGTTCACGGGAAAGAGTGTCCTGAAAGCAGGGTCAGGCCTAGCTCCGTGTCAGCCACTAACTCACTGCGGGTGACTTTTTGTCTTCTCCTGGGACACCCACAAGGGCAGAGCATCCTAAGCACCCAGTGCAGAATTATTTTTTGAGTAGGTAATATTTTCTTGAACAAATGACAGTGACTCTAGGACAATCACTCTTCCTTACTGGACATGGGAGAGAAGGTGAGGAACCTAAATGCGACCAATAGTTTTAACTTCTGGGGCCATGGACAACTGTGGACACTCGCCATGGAAAAATGACCATATTGCAACATGTCATGTATAATGTCAGGAGTTTTCTAGACCCTCTGAGGTCAAATTTTTGTACCAGATTGGGAACCCTGGGACCAGAAGAGCTTGAAAATCCTTTAATGTTTACATCTCAGATTTCTGAGTATCCTGGCCCACTTGGATCTTTCGGGCATAGGAACCCGAGATAGAGAATATAGTCACTCCTTGTATTGGGATCCCACTATGTGCCAGGCATTCATTTAATCTTCACAAGATAGAGCAGGCACTGTGATGCCTTTTATAGAGATGAGGCACCTGAGGCCCAAAGAGAAGAGGTAGTATGCCCAGGGTCACAGAGCTGGTGACGGATGGAGCTGGGATTCTCTGGGGTCAATTTTCTTTTTTTAAAAGATTTTTATTGGGGAATTGGGGGGATGGGAACAGCGCTGGGGAATTGGGGGAAGGGGAACAGACAAGTTGCTGTCCTTTTGTTCTTCAGTCTAGTTGTGGAGGACGTTGCTTCACTGGTCCAAGTGGGCACTATCATTGCGCTCTTCCCGGGCGAGGCAGATCAGTCACTGGCTTCTGGATGGCCACTCACGGCGTCTGCTTGCCGCTCACGCTGGCTGCTGGCTGCTTGCTGCTTGCTGCTGGCTACACACGGTAGCCCATGGCAACCCACTGCAGCAGGGGCTGCAGACTTCACCGTCACTGGCGACCCACGGCAGCCCAGCCCCAGGTCGAGCTGCCGTTCACCATCTTAGCTGCAGAGGGCCGTGTCACTGGCCCCACATGTGGGATCCGAACTGGGGCCCTCTGGCTTCCCAAGCCAGCTCTTAACCATCCGTGCCACTCGGCCGGTCCCAATTTTCTTTCTCAGTTGTTCCCATCCAGCTTTGCTCCTCCCACCACACTGGCCCCAGGGCAAGGTGGGCTCTCCCTCTCACGCCCCCTACCCCCCACCAAGCACCTCTCTCCTCACTGGGAGGAACTGGTGAAGCAAAGCCCAGGGTCTGGCCTTTGTGGTGGAGAGCACGCAGGGCAGGTGCCCCAGGCCAGGCAGAGAGGGGTCTAGTGTGCTCGAATGACAAGGGTGGTCGACACTTGAACTAACTGAGCTCCCCACCACCACAAAGTGGAGAGAAACATGGAGGCTTGATATCGTAGCTTCCACACCTCCTGCTCCCTTTCCTGTCTTTCCCTCTTGATGTATTTACCTAACAAAACCTAGACAGTCAGGGACAGACAAAACTCCCCAGCTGCCATCGCTCAGCTCCAGAGGCATGAGAAAGCAGCGGGAGGGTCCTGGCCTTGGGAACCTAATTGTTTCCTATCGCTTTGGGGCAAGGAGCCTCACCCCATTAGCCGGCTCCTCTGCTCTGTTCTGCAGAAGGCTAGAGAGCTCTTGGGTGCTTCACGGTTTCCACTTCATGCTGGAGGAAAGCCCACTGTGCAAGGTGCTTGCAGCAGCAGTTGTCCCAAATGGTTCTCCTCTCTATCGCCCTCTCCCTTGTCACCTCAGTACCTGCTGCCCAGAACAGATCCTTCTGAAGGTGAGATGGGGGAGGGGAGGGCGGGACGACCAGCTGTCAATTTCCCAGGGGCAGAGACTGTGAAGGGGTAGAACTGGAGATCATTAATGAGAGGCTTGCAGGGGAGGGGGTGGGGGTTGGGGGAGGATGTGCTTGCTGTTGTCTGAGGACAAGGACTTTTCTGTTGTCATACCCCACCATGGCCATTTTTGAGCCATCTGCATGCTGGGGAATCCAGCTATGGACTAGGTTAGCCCTCAGAGGAAATCAGACAGAAATACTTCGGGGTGTGTGTGTGTGTGTGTGTGTGTGTGTGTGTGTGTGTGAATCTTCTCCAAGGAGGTGCCACTGCATCGCTGTGTGGCTGGAGAACCAGGTCCCTCTGCCTGGAGAGGCAAAGGGAGGTGGGCTCCTCACTTGACAGTTGACAGTGTGGTTGATCCAGACCCCTGGGCACCAGCAGGAATGGGCAAAAGTCAGGGTGGGCTTGAGAACAGGGCCTGCAAATGTGGGTGCAGCTGGAGTTCAATGACTCCCAGGGATGTGACTGCCTTTGGTCTTCACCTCGGGTCTCCCTGCCTCCCACACAAGACACAAGAAACACTGATACAATGAGGGAGGGGTCTCAACACCACCCACCCTCCCTCCCGCCCACATCCTCTGCTTCCTGTGCCCTGGGCTCAGGGAGAGCAGGTGAGCGCATGGCAGGGATGGTCCCTGATGCACCCAGCAAAGCCCTCTCCAGTCTTTCCCTTGGGCTCTGGCTGGGCCTCTCTGCCGCAGAGACTGGAGTGATGGCGAGGCAGTCACGCACGCACGGTGATGGGACGGTACTCCAGTCAGGAGAGAAAGAAGGTGGAGATGCTCAGTGTCTGTCAAAAATTTTATTTACTTTTTTTTTCATTTCACACAGAATGATGTTAAAATAAATCCTCAGTAATATATATTTATACACTTATGTACTTGTGTTGATATTTACAAAAGACTGTGGAGCTCTATGAAGCCTATGTACACCCACGATCAGGTGGACAGGCAATGTTCATTGAGGCACGTATGTACACATATATGTATAACCTATGTACAAATATCAGACCCTACTGACACGGGAACTCTCAGCTGCAGAAGTCCTGGGCAGGGCAGTGTTGGTGGGGCTGAAAGCTGCCAGAATATGTCAGCAAGAATGATAATATCTATACACCCTGTGCAATGCAGTTACAGCTGGTGTCTAAATTTTCATGAAGCAAACAAATAGTTAAATGACTCCCAACTCCCATGAGTCTTCCCACAAGTCATGCTCCGCCTTCCGCTCTCATTGGTCCCCAGCCTCTTATCACCATGGAGACCCCGGTTCCCTTTCCACATCATCCTTACGAAGCTTTATCATCAGCTTTGGAGTTCCTTCTCCTATTGATCCCAGGGAGGTTTATTTATCTGCCTGTCCTCTTTGAGTTTTCAGCAATTATTAGAGACAGAACATGGGAGGGCAGCTGAAGAGTCATACACGAGCGGCAAGGGAGCCAGTGCAAACCCTAATTAGAGTCTGTGCTGCATGAGCCTACATGAGCGGCCATTTCCACATTATACATATATATATATATATATATATATATATACACACACACACACATATATATGTATATATATTATACATATATATATAGATATATATATGTAATCTATAAAATCTCCAGAGACAGCCTATATAAGCACGTAAGTACACAGGTCTAGAAAAGGAAACAGCATCCTGCACTCATGAGCCTTACAGTTAGGTCCCTGGTGGAAATGAGAGAGTCCTCCTTAGTTTCTGGCACCAACTGTTCCAAGATTGCCCTTGGTGGAGAAAAGGGGTGCAGGCATGCAGAACCCCAGGCTGAAGCCAATTTGGCTGGGGCATTGTTTGCTCAGCAGGCTGGAGCTCGATCATGGGGCTTTCCAGCTTCCTGGGGCCCTTCAAATGAAGGAATCATCCAAGCACGACAACAAAAGGAAACTGGGTCGCTGGATCCCACGTGAAGGCAGAACTGGGGCAAGCACAGAGCATTTCAGACCCTCCCGAGCGGATGCTCACCCTCGCCAAAGCCAGCTAGGCTGCTCTTCCTGCTTTTGTCTCCCCTTCTTAGATTGTCCCAGCCCTACCTGGCAGGCCACTGTCCTTGCCCTGCACTTCACAAACTAAAAAGGCAGTCATGTCACCAGTTGACATGGCAATTGTTTGGTAGCAAAGTGAGCCCCTAAATATTCTCTCCCTCCCAGCTCTTCTCCTTGCTTTGTCTAGCAGCCCAGAGTGTTTATGTGCACAGACAAATAAGGCAGTCAGTGTCTAGGGAACTGTTTTCCAGAAGAAGCAGGGCTTAGAGGCCTCTCCTGAGGACCGAGACGAGAAACAGGACTGGGTCCTCTGGGCAGCTACCAAAGGTTCTAGCGCACAGCCACGTCTACACTGCCCCCCCCCCCATTATCTGGATGTTGCAGCAGCTGTCCACACTGTTATGTAATCACACCTGCCCTCTGCATCTATCCGTGGAATGATGCAGGACTTCTCAGCTGCAAACTCATCTGGAACACATCTGACTATTTTAGGAGTGCAGAGGAGCACAGAAAGTCACATCTGTTTCTATGCCGAGGTTCATATAGTGTAAGACATGGCGATCCGGACTGGCTGCTCCAGCTGCCCCAGTTTACCAGCGGGTCATGCTCAGGGGCTCAGTCTGAGAGATGGGCTTCTCCTATCTGACCACTACCAACCTGGCTAGATTGGAGGGCTGCTGGGAGTGCTGGGAGATGGCAGACCACCCTGCACTACCTCCACTGCCCCAGATACCAGTGAGGCATCCCTCCCACCCTGTCCAGGTACACGGTGAACCTCAGAAGGTGAGGTTGAAACTATCTCCCATGGGCCTAAGACACTGCCAGGTAAAATGGAGAAGGAGAGTGTGGTTCTGCTCAGACCCAGCTGTTTCTCCAAAGACAACTGAATGATAGCTGCTCTACTGCCCACATCCACAACCTAGATTTGGTCAGAATCAACAACAAGCTGGGTTTGTTAATTTCATCGGTTGCCACACATCTTACCTTCCATGGCGCAGACACAGTCATTAGAAAACAAACGTTACTTTCAGATCTCACAAAATTCAAGCCTAGGGCAGCCCCCCCCCCAAAAAAAAATGACCAAGAGAAAGCTAAACAGATCAGTCCTTTGCCAGGTCTTCCAGCTTTCCACTCCTCCAGAGATACAAAGTTTGGAATAACTTTTCTGGTCCTCAGTGATGAGGTGACAGCCAACCAGTGCAGACAGAATTAAGGAATTAAGCACCTGGCCCTTAGATCACACTTCCCTTTTATCCCTGAGTCAGGCAGCCACCTGGGAGGGAAGGGAAAGATCCTGGAGCCTGATCTTTTGTTATGAAAGAACCATATTCTAGAGAGGTCCCTACATAGAAGAAAAAGAGCTGAACTGGAGAGGTAAGAACGCAACGGAAGGTCATTTTAAAAATGCAAATAAATCCCATTTATTTCTTGGATTGCCAAATTTATTCCGCATTGGTGAGGCTAAGGGGATCAGTTCCTGTATAATTGTCTAATTTTTGAAATAGCGGTATACATATATACATATACTATACATCTATATACACAGATATATGTATATATGAAAAACCTCTGCTAACTCAGGACCAATGAACCAAAACCCCGATGAACGAGAATTGTTTTCTTACTATACTTTCAGTAGAAAGAAGCAAACGACAGCAAGGACATTATCTGAGGAGCCAGATGTGCCCGGACGGCCAGCTTCCTGGAGTCTGGCAGCCAGCATACATTCAGCCCACCTCTTTGGTCTTCTCCGTTTACACTTCTGGACAGTGAACCCTGAGGCTCAGAATGGCGACCCTGAGCAATGCAAGGTCTCCTGTCGTCTGCAAACACTTGACTTAGTAAGGCAGATACTAAACTACTTAGGAAATGTCTTTTTTTTTTTTTCAATAACAAAGGTTGAACCAAAACATGTTTCCCCATTCCCACTCACATCACCAGAACTATAAAGCAAGCAGGGCGTCCCCGTCCCTGAGGGTCTCCCCATCAGTTAACCGAGGCTCTGCTATGCACACGTATATAGAGCAAGGTAGATTGAAAAGGAGTGGAATGGGATCCTGGGGTTGCCAGCCTCCCTGATTGTCCAGTCTGAATATTTAACGTCACAGATTTTTTTTTCAGGAAAGGGGGCTCTTCTGAAACCCCTGGTTATGTGTGCATATATTTGTGCAACTGCACACTGTGGTGGGTGGTGGGGTCTTTCTGTCACTAATTTCATGTCCTAACCACCCAAATTGCTATCCCTGTAGACCTCTACCCACAATAACTTGTTTCCCTCCATAGTTCTCATGGAGTCCCTTTGGTTAAGCAAGTCAGCCTATGTTGAAGGACAGACAGAGGGCAATTCTCCCTATCTGCCCAGGCTACCGATCCCAGGTGCAACACTCCAGGCTGCTTTCCCCCAGCATCCATTTCCCTGGGGAGGAAAGGAAACAAATAGATCAAGTAATGGCTTTTAGTGCATGGAAATGATCTACTGTAATGGCTCAGGATGCTTTGTTCTTCTCTATTGGTAAGCGCTTTCCTGCAGGCTTCCATTACACCCTGCCTGACTGACTGCAAGTCAACGGGATGGGCGGCGTGAGGTCACTCAAACTCAAAGGTTTCAGTGCCTAGAGGTTGTGAGAATGCTGTGGAAGAGCAGACAGAAAGAGGAGGCGGGCGGGAGGGAGGGACAGAGGTGCACTTAGAAACAGAGAGAGACACACATGGGAAGGAGACAGAGTGACAAAGAAAGCCTCCTCCTGGAACTTTCTTGTGCATACATTGTGCCTCTGCATATGTTTACATTCCAGAAGGAGGACCAGAGCCTCAGGGCAGGAGTCACATGAACACGGGGGCAAAGAGGGACTACAGAGTCAGTGAACTAACAATGCCCAGCAGCCAAGGGCATTATCTGATACTCCAGGTACTATCACTTTTCAGTCCTGAGAACAAGATTTTGAAATAGCTATTGCTAAAGAAAACAGTCACTATTTATTTTATTGCACTTTTCCTCTTTAAAAATGTGGAAACACAAACTATGAGAGATGGAGCTGAGCTTTGGTGGGAAGGAAAGCAAAAAAAAAAAAAAAAAAAAAGGGAAAAGTGAATTAGGTTAGTTTGAGGGAGAGGCCCATCCCAGCTTGTAGGAGATCTACTACCTCCCCCTGTCCCCGCTTCCTGCTTTGATGGGGGAACCGAGCAGGTCTCAACAAGGGCCAAGTCTAAGGATTGAGATGATGGTCCCAATAGCCATTGAGACCGTCCTGCATCCAGCACCCTGCCAGTTGGCTCAGATGTCTAATGATGTTAATAAGGTTAAGGTCATGGGTTCAGACCTGGCAATGGACACTTTGCCAAGGCCGGGGGACTCTGCTCCCTGAACATTACAGCCTATGTGGACCAGCCCTTTCCGACTAGGCAGCCATCACCCAGTGAAGGCTCATGGCAATGGGCCCCAGGAGAGCTGGAACTGGGGCAGGGCTCCCAATCCCCACTCCTGGGTTAACAATTCAAAGCACTGTGCTCCTCCTGTCTGCCAAGGCGAGATTGGTGTCACCCTCACATGCAATTCGCAAACTGTCCTATAGTTTCCTTCGGGGAAAGTCAGACTCCGCCTCTCTTCTCTACTACTGTGGGCAGCACTGAAACCCCAGCCCGAGAATCTTCAGAGGGCACTGCCCTTTCTCAACATGGGTTGGCACTGATATTTTATGGCTGATCATGAGGAAGTCAGTTGGCCACAGACCTCACTACAATGGAGTGAGAGATCCAGAAAAAGCAGATAAGACAAGAAAGTCCTACAAGCTCTCCCCACATGGGGCAGCCACACGGGCACCCAGGCTAGGGGTTCAGGCCAACAAAGCTTTTAGGGGAGCTCTTTCCACATGAGGCCAATGGGGTCTGGAGGCACACTCTCTTGGGACCTCTTTTTAAAGGTTCACCTCCTGATGACATGTCTACTCCATCCTCAGATGCCCAGTTGAGAGGGACAGAGGGAAGCAGAGGAAGGAGGACAGTGTGTCAAACACCCCAGAAGCCTTCAGGAAACACTGAGCCTTAATTATGTCCTTAATTAAATTTAGGCCCCTGAAAAGTTCACTCAGAAGTTTGACCAGCTCAGTTACCCTCTCTTCCTGACCACCTCCCCATCCTTCCTGGACCTTTCTCTTTAGCTTCCTGCAGACTCCAACCTCCTTGAAAGGTTGAACGCATGGAGGCACCTGCTGAAATGAAAGAGAAAATCACTATCTTGACTTGGAAAATCTTGAAAGGCCAGCACGTTGCACTAAATGTGCAAATTTGGACCCATCTTTCCATTCCCTGTTGCCTCCTCCATGGAGGTCAGGAGCTGTGACCGGCATTAGGAGGGAAGCATGGGACCCACCTGGGATGGCCGCAGGAGTAGAGACTGCGATGCCTGATCTGACACCTGACTTCAACCTCCAACTTCAATTTGAGGGGAAGCCTTTGCCAAAACGTACCCTGTTCTCAGCTAGTCCTACTAGTGGGAAGAACCAGCTCCGCAGATAATCCAAAACAGTGGGTAATCTTACAAAGCATTTAAATCAGGCCTTACCATATAGGATACGAATCAGGCCCTTTAAAAATTATTTGCTTGTGTAGCATTAGGTTTATGTCCTCAGTCATGTTTTGCTTAAACTGAATTGGTGTGCGTTTCGTCAAGGCGCAACAATTGGATGGGAGGCAGGGCACCCAGATGGATGGATCCCCGGAGAGGGGGAGGAGCATGCCTGGGATTGAACACCCATAGAGGGGACTCAGGAGTTGAGCATGGTGGGCCCACGAGCAAATGAGATGCCACAAGCACATAAAGGCAGCTCATTTTAAGAGATAAATCTATGTGTGGTCTCTGCTTTCAGACCCAGTCCTGACACAGCCACTGGGGATGATGGGACAATAAGGTCTGTGGACTGAGAGGACGTTGGGGGCATCTTCACTTTGGTTCTGAGCCTTGCAGTGTCTTGAGTCATCACTGTTTTTAACAGAGTGGTTCTGACTACAGAGATCTCAGGGGTTGGGAGCAGGAGAGCCTGGGCTATTGGGTTCTGAGTGGAACTGGCTTTGAAGGAAAGGGCATGGCAAGGTGTATGTTAATAACCTGCCAGTTGTTCCAGGTCCTTCCACATTCTGCACCCAGGTTTCTCGTGGGAAGAAGGTTAATAGGCAGAAACCCCTGTGAGGTTTCCAGTCTTAATCAGGGATCTGCTTGACCACGGTAGCCCATCCTTCTGCTTTAAACATTGGGGGTTACTTCTGTGAAATCTGGGTGAGAGGGAGAGAAGAGGCTAGAGGAGAAGACTTCAAGAAGGACATGGAGGAGTGTAGATGCAGGCTAGCAAAATGTGATTAACTCTGATCTTTTGTTTATGCCTATTAATTTAGAGCCCTGGGGGCAGAGCAATGGATCTGAGTAAGCGCACATTTCGTATGAATTGTGTGTGTATGTTCTTGGGTGTGTGTGCTACATTTTGTGTGCTTTGTAAGAGTAAGTGTATTGTGTGTATAAACTGGGTCGTTTGTACTTTGTGTGCAGGAACAATAGGAATATATATTTTTATATATATTTATATATTTTGTATGCAGACTCCTTGTGTTCATGTAGTTTTTGTGTATTTTGCATGAGTCACAGGTTGTATCTACACACATGATGTATGTAGGTCTTTTGTGTGTGTCCTGTATTGGTGAGCACATTCTACGTTTGTGCTGGATGTGCATATTTTGATATGCACATGTATCTTCTGTGTGTGCCCTTTTTGTTAATCTGGTCTTTATGTATTTTGCATGTGTGTTGCATGTTTTGTCTTTGTGTATGGCAACAGTGTACCTATCTCTTTTGTGGTGGGTGTACATGCATGTGTGCCTATGCATGTGAACATTTTATAGTCCCAGGTCAAGGACACAGGGGTAAAAGATATACCCCCTGACCGAGGCCTTAGGTATGGGTGGTTTTACCATCTCTTTTCCTAAGGTCTAGGTCCCTCCTGCCCCATGTCATGGAAACTCAGCACCACCTCCCAAGAAGGAGAGGATGAGGAGCAAAGGCTTTGCACTGGGCCTGGGATGCCCTGCAGACACCTGGGGATGTGGGTGACCAGGAACTAACGAGCACCCTGGGCCTAGCACCCTTAGCTGGTGCCCCACCCCCAAGGTAGCTGTAGGTACTAAATAGCAAACAGTGAGGTTAGGGCTGGAGCCACCATTGGCAGCCCCCCAGCCAACTCACTGTGTTTGGAAAATTTCAGCTATTATGTTGAAAGGTAAAGAAGCCCAGGCTGTGAGGCAAAGCCTCCCCACCTCACCCCACTCCAGAGCCAGCCTGACCTGTACCTGTAGGCTGTGCAGTGCTCATTTACGCTCACCTGTTCTGGGGCTGGGGACCGATTCGCTACCCATCCTTTGGTTTATTGAAGCAGCTCTGGTGGCTAGCTTAATGGGGAGAGAGTTTGAGCTTGTCGATTAAAATCATGCTTGTGGGCCATCTAGGGATTCCACCCTTTGGTCCTGGACTTTAGAAGTTTCCACATAGAAGAGGCTCCCTTTAAGCCCAGACCTGTGGAATCAGGTCCTCAAAAGCCCTCTTCCTTGGTGTCCTTGGTTTCAAAGAAGGCGATGTGCTCTGGCCCTTTAGGGAAAGGTTCACAAAAATAACTGATGCAGAGCTAAATGACAGTAAAAACCAAACAGGTGGGGAAAGATGAAAATGGAGATGGTTAACATGAGGGACTGTAGAGAGAAGGCCTGGGATGGGGCTCACCCAGGACAGCTGGAGCTGTGAGGGCCATAGGGCCCTGGGCACTCGGTTAGACAAGCTTCAGCCATGGGAAACTGAAGCCGCAGCACATGGAGGGCAGAAAGAGAATTCTAACATCTAAGAATCCATGGAGACTGGAGTGTCTGAGGCAAGGGCAGCAAACCCAGGCCCAGTGAGGTTCCAATGAGATCAATGAACTCATTAGGCCGCTTAGATAACCAACCCCACCAAGCAGTAGATTTGCCTGAACCTGAACTCCAGAGAAATGAATATATATGTGAGTGTGTGTGCATATAAACATACACACACATGCATGTATATGTGTACATATACATACACTAGTGCACATAGTCAAACACATGCATAAATTGCCCTGTGTCAAAAATATTGCATAAGCTTATACAAGGTTCAAATGCAATGTTTTTCCCCCGATAGCTAGCTAGGTAGAGGAACTTGTGAAGGAAATACCCGATATATATTTATGTACACTGGATCCACAGGTCCGCCTTCCTCAGGGCCAGGTGCCCTGGTCAGCTGTACAGTCATGCCCATGGCTCAGTAAATTCCTAAGATACAGTCATTGTGAGGTGTTTAGACGCTACCTTCCCTGCTTACTCTCCTGGCTTTGCAGAGGTCTGCGCCCCCAACTGGAAGAACGCGGATGGGGTGGGCTGGAGGGCCAGAAGTTTTGGGTCCCCATTCCAAATAGTCTATTTTTTTTCCCTCCTGATTGAGGGCTTCTGTCTTCAGGTGGGGGGAAAAAACCCTTAGTTCAATGTCATTCCTAGGATATTAATACTCTAAATATGAATACTGTGTAGGCTACTAAGAAAATAGGTTATTTCCTGTTTTATATATTGAGATTCATGCAACAAACACCCATGCAGCTCTATTGCATCACTGGAAGATTTCACTGCAGTGTCCGTGGAGCTGGGCCACAGCACTAGGAAAGCAGATGTCTGCAAACTCCAGTGTGACGAAGAAGTCAGACGCGTTTTTGTGACCCCGAAGCCTGCAAAATGGTGAAATCTGAAGCTGAGAGGTCCCTTGGTTTGTTAGCTTCTCCCCATAGGCCTCAGGGAGCAAATGTGAAACTTGACAACTCACATTCGGTCATACTAACTGTCCCTCCCCCGGGCTTCCCTCACATCGACACTGCAGAGAAAAAACCAAATGCAGCATTTTTCCGTTATGAAACACAAACCTCCCAAGCAGCTACTTGGCAACTACAATTCGAATGCAAACCCCAGCCTGTGACACAGAAAGGAGTTCCAACACACAGGATGGTGTGTACTTTTCAGTGCAAAAATGGGAATGAGCTTTTCGAATAATTACCAGCACTTCCAAGCTAAGCCTCCATAGTTTTCCTCCGTGAAGGGGAAGGTGGACTCAGATGGGTGGGTGGTGGAGTGCTGTGTGCATTTAAGTAGGAAGGAAAGGTGGCACTGATATGGTAGGTTACGTATGTGCTACGAGGTGGCCTCAAAATCCTGGCTCCATAGGTGACTCCCATCTTTGGAAACCCCTAAGCCGGTGATGAAGATTCGCATGAAAGCCATGGATAGGTATTCTGTGTTCTAAATAAAAAAATCGAAAGATCGAAAGTCACTTGCACAACTATTGCTTTCCATGCAGAACCAGATACACACTGTAGAACACAATGACTACAATGCAGGCTATTATGCAATGTCTGCATTAGTTCCGGTGAGCTGTATGTTAATAAGTTTCAATCAGACATCGGTTAACATTTTGGTAATATTCACATAGTTTGTATTAGCCAAAGTACAGTTGGCTGTTTTCAAGTTCTCCTCTCTAAAGTCCTCGTTACTGTTGTTCACCCCCTCCTGGATCTCCATGTAATCAGACTTACTAATGGTAGAGGCACTTCTACTTTTCTTTAGGTCAGGGGAGGATGGGATCTTTGGACAGCTCGTCACTTGCAAGTACTGGGCCTGCTCCTCTCCCTCTGTCTCCCGGTGGTAGAAGTAGTTGAAATTGGACACTATGACAGGGACCGGTAAGGCAATGGTTAACACACCTGCAATTGCACATAGGGAACCCACGATCTTTCCCCCAATGGTAGTCGGAACCATGTCTCCATAGCCTACAGTTGTCATGGAGACGACTGCCCACCAGAAGGCATCCGGGATGCTGGGGAACTGGGAATCTCGCTCATCAGCCTCAGCAAAATAGACAGCACTAGAGAAAAGGATGACCCCAATGAAGAGGAAGAATATCAGGAGGCCCAATTCCCTCATGCTGGCCTTCAGGGTCTGACCTAGGATCTGGAGACCTTTGGAGTGTCTGGACAACTTGAAAATCCTAAAGACTCTTACCAACCGGATGACACGGAGGATGGCCAGCGACATGGCCTGCTGGCCCTGCTGGGCATCCTCTGGCTTCTCGGCCAGCTCCGTCCCCAGGGTGATGAAGTAGGGGATGATGGCCACGATGTCAATGATGTTCATGATGTTGGTGAAGAAGCCGGCTTTGCTGGGACAGGCAAAGAACCTCACCAGAAATTCGAAGGAGAACCAGATGATACAGAGGGTCTCTACGATGAAGAAAGGATCAGTGAAGGAAGTCGACTGCTGGTACCCGATGGTGCTGTTGGAATAGGTATGGAAGGTCATTCCACCGCCATGCATGTCTTCATTCTCATCCCGGAATATGGGCAACGTTTCCAGGCAGAAGCTGACGATGGAGATCAAGATCACCATGACAGACACGATAGCTATAATCCTGGCAGGCCCTGAGCTCTCTGGGTATTCAAAGAGCAGCCACACCTGTCTCTGAAACTCATTTTCGGGCAGAGGCCGCTCTTCCTCTTTGATGTAGCCTTCGTCTTCCCGAAACATCTCCATCGCTTCTTCTCCCAGCTCATAAAACCGAATTTCTTCAGAGAATATATCTAAGGGCACATTCACAGGTCGCCTCAGCCGGCCCCCGGACTGATAGTAGTACAAAATGGCATCAAAGCTAGGGCGGTTCCGATCAAAAAAGTACTCATTTCGAAGGGGGTCAAAGTACCTCATCCGCTTCTTTGGGTCTCCCAAGAGGGTCTCTGGAAACTGGGCTAAGGTCTTTAGCTGTGTCTCAAACCGCAGCCCCGAGATGTTGATCACCACCCTCTCACAGCACTCATGGTCAGCCTCTGGGTCATAGGTGTCCTGCGGGTGCCCAGGGAGGGCAGCAGCCTCATCTGCTGGGTCTCCGGTAGCCACTGTCATAATTGGGACTGGGAGAGGTGCCTCACGCTATGCCTTCCAGCTGCCTGGCAGCAGGGAGCTCAGGGTGCTGCAGATGGCTCCAGGAAGCACAGGAGCATGGGCCTGGGCTCCTGCGGGAGAGCCCCGAGGGCTCTCTGAGAGCCGCAGAGATAGCCTCGCTTGGCTGAAAGACAAGGCAGTTAAGGACATGAGACCATTCCGTGTTGGCCACCCGGCCTGAGTTGCCAGTTTGAGTCTCCCATCTCTCAGCCAAGCATTCAGAAACATGACCACTACAACCACCACCAAAAAGCACAATTTACTTTCACCTCGTAAGCTGGCTGGGGATCACAGGGAAGGTGGTGGCAATCTCTCAAGAAAGCTCTAGAATGCCCTGCACTCGAGGAAGGTGGCAGTCCAGGCCCCCTCGGCACTGCATGGGGTTCAGGGAGCATAGCCCCATACTGGAAGCTGGAAGGGAGCCCTCCCCCAGGTACCAAAATAATATCTTGCAGATACCTGCACCCTGGGAGATACTGGCAGTGGTGAATCTGGGACCTGGGTCTCCCTCACTGCCCCCACCCAAATGATTCCACACGTGGCTGTTATTAAATGACAGACTAATTTACCTGGCAAGGCAGGGATCTGAACCTCTCTTCCTTGCAGAGCCGATCAAATGCTGACGGACTTTAGATACAGAAACAGGCAGCCTGACTCCCCATCATGTCTTCACACTTGAGCTGGAAATAATGGTGAGTCATTCTGGGCAGGAGGGCAGGTTGCAGGTCCTGGAGGTGAGCTCCAGGGCTGAGCTAGGCTGGAGAGGCGGTGGGGTGCCTGGTCAGGGGCTCGCAGGACACGAGGACAGCAGAGCTTGGGTCTGGAGCCTTTGGAAGGAAGGAGATGAGATGCAAAGGTCAGCAAAAGCTGGAGTCCTCCTGGCTGTCCTCAGGAGGTGTGACGTTGCCTGGAAAAAACAGCGGCCAGGTGGAACCAGGGCTTTCGGGCAGCTGGTGCCAAGATTTAGGAGGGCTCTGGCAGCTTCTCTTCCATGCCCTCTTCCATTCTGCTGTCACATCTGAGACTAGCCCTCAGCCTCCCAGCCTCCTCTGGGCAGGCTTCCATCTGCTGGAAGCATTTTCTCACAGGGAACCAGCCTTCAGGCTTGATTGAGCCTGTCTCCTCCAGAGGCCTCTCTGGGCTGAGCCAGATCCCCTCCCTGTTGGTCCTCAGCAGCCATCAAGAGGGACTCTGGGCAAAGCCCTCCCACCCCCAGGTCAGGACACAGCATCTTGCAAGAGAGGGCTTCCTAGACTGTAGCATACTACAAACTCGGGCCTCCTCAAGGTCCTGGAGGAAAGAGAGTCCCCCCCAAATCCCTCCCAACACATACTCCTTCAGAGCTCATCTAGGGAGACTCCTCACACAAAAAGGTCCGCTCTACAAAACTGGCTGGCTGGGGCCCAGGACTGATTCTCCCTTGGGGATCCCTAGGCTGCAGGCCTCCCTCCGGTGGGTGGCATTTGAACCGGGCAGGCGCTCGACCACCGACTTCTCCCCAAGAAAAGAATCCCTCCCATCTCTTCGGCAGGGAGCGCAGAACGGACGCTCTGCCAGCTTGGCTGTCAGGAGGCTTGGCAGCAGCGAGAGGGAAGCCTGGATGAGGCCGGCATCCGAGCTGGCGCCCTGCCGGCTCTATCCCGCCGGCCCCGAGGTGGGGAGGGGTCTGGGTCCTCTCAACATCGCTCCCAGCTCTGACCGGGATTCCGCCCGGCGCGCTCAGCGCTGGGCTCTGCGCGGGCGGCCCAGACCCGCCGGCTGGCCACGGCAGTCAGCGCGGCCTTAACCCGCTCCTGCCCGGCTCGGGGGGCTCTCGCTGCAGGCCCAAGCGCAGCCCAGCTCTTTTGCCCCTGGGGTCCAGCCGAGGGACCGCCGAGGCTCCATCTCCACTCGGAAACACTGGAGCCTGAACTCTGGAGGGTGGGGAGCAGGCGGCTGCCCCAGATCGCAGCTTCCTCTTGAGCGCGGGGGCTCCACAGCAGCCCGCGGCCCCAGGGAAGCGGAAAAGCCCGTCGCCGCAACGCTGTTTTGATTCCGAGCCGGGGAAGAGCCTGCAGCCCAGCCGTCCCAAGTGATTCGGGTCCCACCAACCAGCGCTATTTACCAGACATGGCTATGCTGTCAGCGGCACTTCCCACCGGCCGCCAGCTCCTCGCTGCGCCCTCCGCCCCGCGCCACGCACAGCCCGGGGGGTCCCCGAGCCCATTTGGTGCCCTCTTCTTCCTTAGGGCTCCCGTCCCCCACCCCCCGCCCGCTCCGGTCCGGCCGAAGCCCGCCCGCCGGGGACTCAGCCCGAGCCCGCCACGCTGCAGGCTGCACCGCCTGGTGCCCCGCAGCTCCTCCGGGCGCCGCAGCCCGGACCGGGGACGCAGCACGCGCAGCCCAAAGCCCCGACCCCGATTTACCCTTCCCGATGGGCACCCGGAGCCTCCATGTTTCTGGGTGACCGCAAGCGCCGGCGTTACCGCGGTGGCGGGCGGCAGCGGCGGCAGGATGCGGGCGGCCAGCCGGGAGCCGGCTCTGCAGTCCCGCGGGCGGCGCGTACAGAGCGCCCGGCCGCCGCCCGCAGCCGCACCGCGCCGCACCGCGCCACGCAGCGCCGCACCTGGCCCGGCCGCGAACTCGAATTAAAGGGGCCGACGGGGGCCGGCGCTGGCGAGGTGCGCGCCCGCCGCCACCACCGCGCTGGCCCCCTGGTTGGGTGCCGGGGTCTCGGCCCCCACCCCATCAGGAAAACACCCCCTTCTTTGGCAGAGCCCAGCTTACTAACCAGAGCCGCGTGGAGAGCTCAGCTGGGTGCTGCCGGGGCTGAGAAGCAGGGGGCAGAAGTTGACGAGCGGTCCGCAGGGGCTCCTGCCCGCATAATGAAGTAGGCAAGGAGGAAACAATCGGTAGCAGTGATCCCAGGCCCGAGGGAGAGGGGCTGCTCTCATTACGGCGTTGCCAGACAGAATCTGGAGGCCCACTGCTGGCCCCCTTGTGCCGCCTCGCCCCTCCTCCAGGGCCGCCTCCCCACCTCCCTCTTACCCAGCCACGGCTTTGGCTTCGCGCGGAAATGCAGCAGGTGCGGGGCGAGGTGTGGCAGAAACTTGCTGCTGCGTTTGCCCGCACCGGGAGGCGCCACAGGGACCAGCAGAATTGCAGAGCCGGTCCTCCGGACCCCTTCCCCCAGGGCCCGGGCAGGGAGAGCTGGGGGACCTACAGCGGCCAGCTACTCACCAAACGGGCCCCCCTCGCAGGCCTTACAAAACCAGCTGACCCACGGGACTCTGAAAATGGACTCTGGGGTGGGCCTAAGAGGATGCGCTCTGCTTTGGGAAGAGTGTGTGTTGGGACGTTAACTCTGCCCTCTGCTCAGACGGTATCTGAGAGGGTTGGATGACTCCCACCCACCGACCCCAACCCCTGCCAGCTCTGTTCTTCAGATCCCAGTCAGAATCCCTCTTCCAAACAGGGGTTCCTTGAACCCAGACTGCAATGCAGAGGGGCTGTAGTCCCAGGAAGGCTCCTTCTGGGCCCTCCATTCTCAGAGAACCTCCTCTTTAGGTCTGTAGCTTGTGATGGAGCCCACAAGGTCCACCTCTGTGGGATCCTGGCGTTTCATCCGGGGAGTCTACCCAGAGCTGTAGGGGGTGGTCTGGAAGGGCAGATGACCATAAGGTAGGGCTGGTTTGGTTTCAGGACCCTTGAAGTTGGACCGTCAATGTCCCAGCCAAAGTACGGCGGGGGTGTTTTGGAAGCCTGACAGTTACTAGGCAAATTAATTCACATCTCTGAATCTTAGTGTCCTCGTCTGCAAAATGAGGATATCTCATGGGCTGTTATAAGGGTGAAATTGTTTATGTAAGCAGTTGAGCGCCCAGTGGATCCTCCATGAATGATGGTTTCTCCACTCTGTTCCCCTGTGAAACTCTCCTCCTAGCCCCCACCTCCAGCTTAGCTTTTGGCTGTTTCTCAACCTGCCCAGTCACCAGGTTTTTGTTTTACCGTTCTCTCTGCTTCCAAGCTCGCCCAGCCCTCACTTTCCCTGAGGTCTCAGCCCGTCCCACCTCTGTCACCAAACTAACCTCCAGAACCCCACTCCACACTCCTTCTGGAAGCCTCTGCTGACCAGCACCACAGGGCTGTTCCTCCATGTTCTTGCCACAATGGGTCCTCGTGTCAATTAAAGCCCCAAAGTCTTACTCATTTGATTGTGTCTATATATTGGGTCGTCGAGAAAGTCATGACACATTTTTGCATTGAAAAACATAGAAAAATACTTCATGACGTTCCCAGCAACCCAATAGCTTCTTTGTTCTCCTTTGTTAAAACAAAAACCATAGACAAGAAAAACTCTTGAGGGAGAGTTAATAATCGTGCTAATTGGTGACATGTGCTTACCATGTGTCCGACACTGTGCTAAGCACCACTAGCCCAGTGGGACATTCAGTCCTCAGCTCTAGTAGTTTCTACATCAGTACCATTTCAGGGAAAAGGAAACTGAGGCAGAGAGAGGTGAAGCAACTTGCCCAAAGTCACTAAGTGATGACTCTGGGACTTGAATGAAGGCTTTGAGACGCTAGGACATAGCCCCCATACCACAATGCTTATGTAGACTGAGCAGCCCTTGAATTTCACTTCCCTCTTTGTGGTCTTCTTCTGGCCCCTGTTTCATCTGATTGGCCTCCCCCCTTTAAAACCTGGCCTAAGCATGAACAATAACCAAAACGGAGTGAACTGGAGGAGGAAATAACATTAGTTGTTTAGGAGCATTGGGTGTGGCCCCTGCCCGAGGTAGCTATCTCTTGGTTTCGCAGTGTTGTGTGAGAAAGCACCTGGACCCAATTCCTAGCTCTGGCACTTGCCAGCTGTGTGAACTTGAGTGAGTTATTTAAACTCTCTGAGCCTCAGTTTTCTAATTTGTTGAGTGGGACAGCAAAACTACTTCCCAGGGTGGTAAGGATTAAATATTATAAAGAGTGGTCAGCCAGCTAGCTTAACCTAGGTTTAATCACAGTTAGCTCACTTCCCAGCCCTATAGCACTCACCATTTATTATTTTTGGCCACAAAAGAACAACCAGAAAGCCCCTTGGTCCCTTCCCTGCGGCAGATCAAACCCCCAAACCACTCCCTTCCCCTTTAGTCTGTCTCCTGCTTGGGGGCCATGCCTTGCCTTTGGCAGCGGGAAAGACTGTGGCTGCACCTGCCCAACGTACGGAATTCGTTGGTTCCTGTGGTCTGTGACTATAGTAATTGAAAGAAGGGTTCATGACAGTGTGCCCACACCCACCCCGGCACCACAGGTGCAGGAGGGAGGGTTTCTTAGTTCCTCTTACCACAATTTACGAACATAGGAGACTACTTGAGCTCCCTTCTCAGGTGTCACTCGCAGAGGACCAGAATTCCTTCCTTGCATGACTGCCACCTCTGCTGACTTGCTCCCCCAGCCAACCCACTCGCCCACTGTGCTGTGGCAGCATCGCCCCCTCTAGCCCACAGGAAGCAGGGCAGGGAAGCATGGAATACAAGGCCAGGCACCGGGCTGACAGCTTTTCATAAGTCCTTTGATTTAATCCTCGCAACCACCCTGTGGGAATCCTGCCATCATCTCCATCTTACTGTTGACGATATTGAAGCTCACAGAGGACAAGTCGCTGTCCAGGGTAATTTAGTGGTGAGACTGGGATGGAACTCAAGACCAGCTGACTCCACAAATCACCATTGCATTCTGCTGCCTGCTTCCGCTGCCAGCCAGGGGCCAGGCCTTTGGGCTGAATTCCTGGTCTGAGGAACATGGATTCAGCCCAGCGGGGCTCGCAGATGCTTATCCACACATCTGGTGGAGGTTGTCCAACTTGACAGGAGGTCTGTTTTAGAAGGGGGTTGGTGCTGGTGGTAATGAACTATTCACATCAAGGGAGTTGGGGCAGTGGGGCTGGTTCTGCTCTGTGCCCCTTCCTGGACCAGCTCAGCTGATGCGTCTCACATCTGCAGGACGGAGGGCTAAGCGTCCCTCACCCTGGCACAGGGCGTACAAGGCAGAGCATCTGACCAGGGTTGCAATCTGGGTTTTAGTCTCAGCATGCAGGGATGTGTGACCCAAGGTCAATCACTTGACCTTTCTGTGACGCAATTTACTTGTAAAATAGGAAAGATAGCATTGCCCCCCCATCTGCCCCTTGTTTCACAGGGTTTGAAGAGAGAGGAAAGAAAGAAGGAAGGAAACTAATATTCATTGTTAGTGTGTATTAAAATCTTATTTGTTAGGATCAGAGAGGAGAAAATGTATGAACGTGCTTGGAAAAGCAAAAACCTGGTCAGTGTGGAAGAGTACAGTTCTTGTGATTGTCATCACTGCCGGTGTGCATCATGACTAATGTCTGAGGACTTCCCCTGGAAGTGGAATGAGCAGCCGTTCCAGCCCCCTACTTACCTAAGGGCTGCCTCCTCCAAGAAGCCTTCTGTGATTAACCCAAGCTGCCTTTAAGGAACTCCTGTGCAGAGGCCCGGGCCTTGGCTCCTGTCCTGAATTAGCTACTACACTCTCATCCCATGCTACTGTGAATCTTGGCCACACAAAAGAATATGTTAAGGGATGACTAAAGAGGGAGGACCCTCCCTCCCATTTTGGAGCTGCAGCTCTGGGTCAGGCACTGTGCTGGTTGTCTCACCATCAGACCCCTGATATTAACTCCCAAAGGCAGAGCAGTGTGGTTCAAGTACAACCGGAGCCAGCAGGTCTAGGGCCTAATCCCAGGCTTACCGTGTTTCAGCTCTGTGACTCAGTTCCTCGCCTATAAACGTTATTGTGTGGCTGGAATAGAAAGCATGTAGAACAGTGCCTATCCCAAACCAAACATGAAGTGTCAGCTGTCAGCAGGTCACCCTATCAGCGCTGCCACCATGGTCTCCTCTGCTAGGGATGGAAGTAGGAGAGGTTCAGGATGAACTGTGACGGTACATACCTTTTGTGTTCCAGGCCACACCCCCTGGACCACCTGTAATTTCAGCTGCCTGATGAGGGCCATTCCTGAGCACACTGGCCTGTTAATCACTGTGCCTCTCGGCTTTTCTGACTCAGGACCTTTCTGAGGCTGTGATGGCTCACTCAGTTTTCCCAGGATGCTCTGGATGTCGGTGGAGGCGACTCTGAATGCCCCCTCCTCCCACCTGTAAGAGGGACAATTCCTGTTCTACACCAGTACCTCAGCTGGCTCCTGTCTGTGTGGAGCCCCCAGTGGCTCACAGAGGGAACCAGCTCAGTCCCAGCTGGCCTGGGACAGATCAAAATCTGGAGCAAAGATGGCTCGGCCTGGCTTCTTGGGCCTGTGCCCTGCCCATGGCTGTTCCCCGGGTGCTCTGTCTTCAGCCCAGGCCTCTCTCCAGAGCCGCAGACCCATCAGCCCTTTATTGGGAGAGATACCACCTTTCGCCCTTTTGCCCAAAGTAGAAAGCTGGGAAACGTTATCAGTTCCTGTGTCCTTGACATCCGACACATCCAGTCACTCACTTGGCCTTGACATCTGTTCGCTTCTCTTGGATTCCCTGTCCTGCCCCTGCTACCCTGGTTTAAGCCACCAGAGGGCATGGGCTGAGCTGCTGCAACCTTTCCTGGTCCCCTGCTTTCAGACTAGCCCCTCCCCCACCTCTCCTCCCACAGCTGCCAGAGCAGTCCTCCTACAGCGTCACTTACCTCTGAGGTCCTCACTGTTACCCTATTGCTATGATACAACCTACATGTCCTAAAAGGCACACAATGCCCTGCCTGATGGGTGTTCCCCTGCCCTCCCTCTGCCCCATTCTAGGGGTCTATACTGGCATCAAACTAAACTGCTTTGAAGGCTCTAACTGGTTTAAAACAGATGGAGTAGGCTAAGACCTGAACTCAGACAGGCCTAGGGCTGAGTCCTGGCCCTGCTGCACCCCACTCATGTGACCTCAGGTGGCTGTTTTGTCTGGGCCTGGTTGTTACTATAACCCCACGTCCTTCTCTCCTCTCCTTTACTGTCTTTGGTCTATAGGGAAGGGGAACAGAGCAAATGAGAAGCAACTTGACATTGTGGAAAAGAACATCGGCCTGGCAGTTCCAGCCCCAGTTTTGCCACTACCTAGGTGACCTTTGGGTGTGTGACTTTGGGTAAGTTACTTCCCCTCTTTGGGCCTCAGCTTCCACATCTGTAAAATGGGAAAGCTGGACTACATGATATATATGACCCCTTCTTGTTTTGACTAGTTCTTCCACTTCACCCTGGCTAGTGAATGGGACCATTAGTATCTAAAGGGACTCCTATTCTAACTATTTTACTGAGAGGACATGGAGGCTCAGGGAGGCCATGTGGCCTGCTCTAGGAAGCGGCAGAGCAGGGATTCAAGCCCAGGCCTCTTTGATCCCCAAGTCTGCAGTCCCACCGTCATGTCTCACTGTTTAAAAAGGGAGGAAGGAATTTTGGAGATGCCAAATCACTTTAAAGATGAGTCCTGAAAAAATTCAGACCAGTGCAAACCTGACACTCAGTGCATCTTAACAATGTTCTGAGTCCAAGAAGGGTCATTACAAGGAGAACTCAGGGCGTCCTCCATTCTGAGGCCTCCAGAGAAAAAAATGGGCTAAAATTGGGTGTGGGGGGTGGGGGTGGGGGACACGACAGACTCTATGGGTCTATGGATGGGCTAAGGGACCCAAAGGGGGCCTTTAAGAACAGGCAGAGGCCTGATGAACACATACCACTTAGGTATGTCCTTCCCCAGAATGCTAAGAAAATAGAATTAGGTGAGTGAAAAATTGGATAGAAAAATATCAGATAACAAATATATGTTTGTTGACTGGCATGAACCCTGGCCGGGAGATGCAGCGGGATCTCGTCCAGGGGACTCAGATCTGGGGTTCCAGATGACTCAGCCTCTCTGCCTGTCTTTGAAAAAGAGGAAAGGAAGGTAGCCGATGGAGGAGATGGAGCTATCTTGGCAACTTTCCTGTATTGCAGAGCCAACATGCACCTGGAAAAGTGAAAACAATCTAGGAATGGACCGGGGCCTCGGGACATGAGGGATGGCTAGGAGGACAGACAGGGAGTGGAGTGGGTATTTTCCAGACCCCCCACACTCTGAGCCCAGTTGTCCAGCCTGCTTGTCACCTGAAATTCCAAGATCATCCAACACTGCCACCCAGTGGCCATGTGGTGGAGGTACAGGGAGGTGCTCAGGAAAGCTGAAACCAGACTGGAGAAGAGGAAAAGTACCCAGCCGCTGGGAAAAAGAGAAAATTCCGGAGTTTCTTCCTGCTTAAGGATGTGATGCAGGACTCTCCGCGGGTCTCTGGGCCTAGGTAGAGCTGTTTTGCAAGGGTCCTGCAAGCCCCAAAGACTTCCTCCCTTTCCTGAACTCTGACCCTTCGTATCTGCTGGGTTAAGCCAGGGCTTCCCTAATTCGTAGATCCCCTGTGCATGGACCCGAAGTGGCAGCTGTGTGTCTGCAGACCTTCCCCAGGCCTCCCTTTCTGGGATGATGAGGGCAGAAGATGCAGCTGCCAGTTAGCCCTCCCCCTGAGTTCATCTGGTCATGGTCAAGGTTATGGTTGTCATCAGGTCAGCACCGTCAGGTCTAGGGGCAGTAGTGGAGGGGCTGGAAGTCACTTTACAAAGTGCTCAAAAACACTTCCCTCCCTTCCAGCTGCACCCTCTTCAAGGTCCACGAGATTTCAGAAAATAAGCAGAAGTTCTTCCTCTAAGAAAGATGGGACCCCAGAGAGAGAGCATATAGAACAGCCCATTCTAGAGAAAAAGGGATAAAAACTCCAAGTGGAGGGCAGTCCGGGGCTTTGGGATGCCTTCCTCCTTTTTTTGAGCCTCACCTTTGCGCGTGGCCTGCTCCAAACTCTTGAAATGTAATTTCTCTTCTAATAATGGGCCATTCTCTACTGCTCGGGCCTACTTCTATTTCTTTGAAATGTACTATCTCTTCTAATAAACTGCTTTTTCACTACTTTTTTTATAAGAAAATCTTAAGAAAATCACAACAGAACCTGGAAATGTAGGTCTAATTGAAACCCTTCTCTCCAGGCTTATGTGATAAGGATAATACCTAACAGAGGTGGGTGTGTGTTCATTCCCATTCTACAAACACAGAAACCAAAGCTTAGTGAGGTTGAGTAACTTGCCGGCCAGCAGCCAGCAGCCAGAGGCAGTCGCCGAACTTCGGTCTGTGACGCGCCAGCCCTAGCTCTACCCCAGGCAGGAGCCGAGTACCATGGGGAACACCAGGGCTTGGCAGACAGGAGCTGCTCCACAAATACTAGTTGAGCCAGTAGATTCCTTGCTAGAGCTGGAGCGGAACGCAGAGCTGTCAGCAGTGGACTCTAACCCAAGGCAGAATGAGTTGGCTTAAACTGGGGAAGAAAATACAAAAGTGTCTAGGAAAAGGAAAGCTTTTATAAAAGACGGAACATTTAACAGGTATCTTTAAGGAGACTGTTCAAATACTCTGAAAGGGGTGTTGAGACAGGAGCTGGGCTTTCTGTGCAGAAAATCTGCAGGCCTCCCCTTTTTTCCTTCCTCCCTCCCTCCTTCCTTTTTTCCTTCCTTCCTTCCTTCCTTCTTTCCTCCTTCCTTCCTTCCTTCCTTCCTTCCTTCCTTCCTTCCTTCCTTCCTTCCTTCCTTCTTTTCTTCCTTTTATCCAGAGAGGATCTTGGAACATCTTGTCTCAAACAGCAACCCCCATCACTCTGCACTCATCCTGCTGTATTTCTCATCTGAGCATCTATCTCTACCTGTCGATTTACTGGATGCATGTGTGTTTATTGTCTTATTCCCCTTCCACTAGAATGCAAATCCTGGGTGATTTGAGAATTTTGCTCTTTCCTGTATTCCCAGTGCCTGGAACGTTGTGGGTGCTCAAAACGTATTTGTGAACTAAATGCCTAAATGGATGAGTGAATTCCAGGAAAAAGGGACAGCAGGGACAGAGCACAGAAGCAGTCCCACCTGTCCCAGGAACACCGAGTCTTACAATAAAACTAGAGCGAGCAGCCTGGAAAGACATAGTGAGACAGGAAAGGTCATTGGGAAAGGCCTTGAATGTTGGGCTGAAGAGTTTGATTTATTTTGTCCTGTAGGCAAGAAGGAACCATGGAGGATTTTGTGTAGGACAGTGACAGGACCCAGCTAGGTTTTAGAGAGATAATTGAGGAATGTAATGTAATTTGTAATGAACTTTGTAATGAAAATGTAGTATTAATGGATGCTCTTGAAAGCAGAGGCCAGAAACTAGTAAGGAGAAGGTTGCTTCTCTTGATGAGAGATGACAGGAAGGAAGGGATGAAGCAGTGAGGATAGTAGGAAAGAGAAAACACCACCAAGGAGCCATTATGGGGGAGGGGGCAATAGGACTCAGTGGGCAGGTGGATGGGAGAGGGAGAGGGAGTGGGCTGGAGACCGGCCAAGCAAGGGGCTCAGAGGGGCAGTGCGTCATGTGCGCCTGTTCACGTTTGTGTTGTGTTGTGTTGTGTTTGTGTTGTGTTGTGTGTAAGCTTACACTGGTGTTGGGGGCTGGAGCTCACAGGGTGGGGGGCAGTTCTGGCAGATATGGGGGCTTGTGGGGCTGCTATGACAGGCCTGTCCATGGTCAACGAGGCAGGCGGCAATGCTGGCCTTGTTTTCAGGAAAGAGGCCAGGGGTTGGTGATGGAGAGTGGGTAGTTATCATCATGGAGAGGTATTTGAAGCCAGCAGGGAGAACAAGACTCCAGGATGAGAGCATAGACGTGAGGAGAGGACAGGCGTCTTTAGAACACCCACATTATGGAGAAAGGAGGGGGCCTGAGAACAGTGTTCCAGAAGCGGCCTCCAGGCCAGGGCTTCACGGCCACCCTCGTCTCCTCTGTTGACAGGACTTGCCCCCCACCCTCCATCTGAGTCCCGTGGCCCTCCCCTCCTTCCTACACAGAAGCACAGGACCTGGCCGGGCCCAATACCACTGGGTCCCCATTCAGGGTCAATGTTTGTACGATATCGGGGTCAGGGCTTCTACTTCAGGCAGGAAGAAATAATTTATTGGTGGCATCTGTAGAGCTAAAAATAATACTTGTAAAAATAGCAAAGTCTCATTAGAGTTTTATCCAAAGTAGTCTTGTCCTTCCCATTCATCTGTTTGGAAGAGAGGACTGTAGTCCAGAGATAAAACGCAGTATCCAGACTTGGGCCCAAGGGAGGGGAAGCCAGGGCAGTTTTGAGCGAGGTTTGCGAGGTGAAGAACCCTGAGCTGGCAGGAGAGGCAGCGTCGGGCACTGGGGCTGCAAGGAGCCGTGGCAGCTGCCTCCCTCACAGGGCTCACTGGCTGGCAGGGGCGATAGGCCTGCAGGTGTTGGGTGCTGGGGGCTAAGATGCCCTGGGAGCCTGGCTCACTCTGTTGGGCAGCGGCAGGGGTGGAGGCACAGGGAGGACCCCTGGATGGTAGGGGTGCGCCACTCCCCGCTGTGGTGCGCGGGATCCCAGGATCTCACACTCCTACAGTAGGAAGGGCCCAGCCACACGGACACGGACAGCAACCTGCAAGCTCGTGATAAAAGCTTTTTTTTCCTCTTCTAATTCTGCTCTGGAGAGTCTGAGGAGCCCAGAGTCCCAGCCTGCTCTCTGCCTTGTCATTCAGTTGAGGGGTGGCCATGAAAGATTACGGATGCATTCTGTTCTCTTGTTTGGAGTTATTGCTCTGGGTGGGCTTTCCTTTAGGGAGGTAAGGGGAGGGAGGTGTGGCCCTCTGATGAGAAGGAGACCGGGGAGGGTTATGAAAGAAACTTAAGGCGAGGGTGAAAAGGATGGAGAATCTTACCCTGGCGTACGTAACGTCGTTACTTAAACTACTAATAAGCAGCTCAAACTTGGCACAGCCAAAATGGCACTCTCCTTTCCCCCCAGACCCCAAAACCGGCCGTCCCCCATACCTTTAAGTAGCACCACTCTCACCCAATTGTTCAGGCCCAAACCCCTGGAGACAGCCTTTGACTAACCTATCATCGAATCCTATTGTCTCTACCTCCAAAATGTATTCTGAATCTGATGTCTTATCTCCTCCAAGAAGCAATCCAGGTCCCAGACATGTTCATCTCTCACCTGGGCTCCCAGCAGGCCTCCCACTCCTACCCATGCCCCCCCACCCCCCACCCCTGCACAGAAACCAGAGTGATTTGCTAACATCATACGTCCAATGGTTGTTCGCTACCCTTAGAATTAAACTCAGTCCTTCTGGGGCCTGGAAAGCTCTGCACCATCGGTGCCCTGATACCTGTCTGCCCTCATTTCCAATCACCCTCCCACTGTCACGCGGCTGGGCCAGCTGCCTTCTTGCCGGCTCTCAAACCCAGCACGCACATCACTGTGGCAGGGCCTGTGCGTTCACTGTCCCTACACCCTGGAAGACTCTTTCCCCAAATGTTCTTATGATTCGCTCCCTCCCTTTATGGGGTTCCTGCTTAGATATGACTTTCTAGGAGATGGCTGGCATATATTGGGGGAATGAATGAACGAACGAATGAGTGGTAATAACTCTAGTAATCCTGTGCCTGGCACCTAGGAAGCATCTAATAACCAGCATGTAGTAATAGCTTGGCGTAAGCTCTCTTGTCTTAGCTATGAAACCTGCTCTCATCCCCAGGCTTCGTTCCCACGGGCCCTGCCCAGAAGATGGAAATAGCTCTGCAGAAAGGGCTGGACGCATACGCTGCCCTTGGCCACCAGAGGGCGCCAGACCCACCTGCACGGGTACACTGCGGAACGACCTGGGAAGCTCGAGCCATCCTCCCCAACGCAGCACGCCAGAGAAAGGAACTGGAACACCGCAGGCCAGTGTTTCCAAACCAGCACCTGGCTCCCAGCATGTTCACTAACCCAGGTCCTGGGGGCTTTTAAAAGGAATGGCAGGTAAAAAAAATTGAGGGTAAAAAGTGGTTTCCTCTCCCATTTGTCAAGCTCCAAACCCCAGTCACCTGAGGTTATGTCTCTGACAACAATCCCACCTCCCCCCAATCCCATTCTCCAAATACCTGAATGCAGAGACTGGAGCTTTAGTGAGGTGAAGTAACACAAGCCCCTCTAAGCAGCCCCCCTCCAGGAACAGCATTCCCAGCCTCTCAGGGCTGACTTAGGCCTGCTCTCCAACTAGGAGGCCATTGTCCCATGTACCCCCCCCCGCCACAAAAGATGCTGCTGTGAGCTGTGCTTGTCCAGTCTCTGAGAACAGAGACTGGAGAGGGGGGGGTCAGGCACTCATCAGTGAGTTCCCAGGGCCAGGAGGCTTCTATCAGACTTCTCAGCCCCTAGACCACATTTGACCCCTCTGGCATCCAGACTCACCCCCTGTCCTCACACTTCCCTGTTTCTCCTCCAGACCATTTCTTTTCTCCTCCAGGTGAGTCCAGTGCAGGCAGGTCAGGCCGGCAGGCCCCCAGTGCTGGACATTGCCTTAGAGGTCCTGGGAGCATCCCACCTGCTAAGGAGTCACTGTGCACAACCCCACCCTGATCCCAGGTCCTTACGCTGTGGTCTGCCCGCTGGGGTGACTGGTGGAATGTCCTCCTGATGGAAGCAAGCTCTGTCTCCCAGGCTTGGCTGGCCCGTGTTTCCCGCTGCCCCTTCTCAGGGGCTGAACGCCGGGCCACTAAGACAGGCTGTCACTTGGCAGAGGTCCAGATGGTGGCCTGAGCAGGGCGGGCAGAGCAGGGAGTGTGGTGGGGAACTGCTGGTCGAGCCAACAGATGTCCTGAGGTGAGGATGTGGGTGGGGGTGAGTGCAGGATCAGGTCACAGCGGCATTTGAAGTGGTATAATCAGTCTCTCAGGCACTCCCATCTTCCTCACAGCTCCTGCTCTTTGGTCATTCCCACTGAAACTTCCTTTTAAATTATCCTCCCCACCCACACTCAGGTGCCCCACGTGTGGGGGCATTTTGCCTGCAAAACAAACTGCTTTGATTATATTACGATGCATGTGTCCACCCACTGCTAACCACATGGACACTGGTAATGGCTAGCATAGCTTCTGGCCGGCAGGAGAGGCTGTGGACTGCCTCACTGACGTGTGAGAATTCAGCTCCAAGTAAAGTGGTTTGACATTCTGTTTTGCTTGGGCAGCCTTGTTACAAGTAAAGGTGTGACTTGTCCTCGGGCTTTTTGAAATTCTAAAATGAGCAAGTTAGTATGGCCCCATTGGACACCAGTTTCTGGAAATTTCTGAGAGTGGACACTGGCTTTGGTCCCTGACTCATTCTATCCTGCCAAGTCCCACTCCTTAGAACGCTGTTCTTTGCTGGGTGAAAAGGATTTGTCAGCTCATTTTTTACAAGTTTTCATAAAAAATGGATCAGTGGGATGATTGTAACTATAGCCCTCCCAGGAAGCATAATGCTTTAACCCGGTTACATTCGGGTGGATGTACAGCGTGGTTATAACGCCATTAAAAGCAACAGCTGGTAGGGTTTCCAGCTTTGGCAGAGTAAAGAAGGCTGGTAGAACCTCTCATCCAAAAATAATGTCAAAACTGGACGAAATTGTCAGAAACAATTATTTCAGAACCCTGGAAATTCATCAAGAACAAATAACACACTGAGAAATGTTTATTCGTAAAAAAGCGTTGAACTTCTGGTAAGAACAGTGGGAGTCCGTGGGTTTCTTGTCACGGCTCGCCTCACCTCCAAGCCTGGGAGAGGCACCGCTACCCCAGTGTGGCTGGCTACGAAAAGCAGCAGTTCCCCACTGGAGAAGCGTGGTAATAAACAAACAAAAACAGACAGACAGACAGACAGTAAGGAAATTCAAAGGACAAATGATAAATTAGGGGAAATATTTGCAACTCATAATCCAGACAAAGGGCTAATCTCCTTCATATAGAAAGAGCTGAGAGACATCAATAAAGCAAAAGGGAAGCAACACACTAGAAAAATGGACCGTGACGAGTCAGTGCACAGACCAAGAAATGCAGATGCCTCTGACCATGTGAAAAAAATACACTCCCTCACTCAGAAGAAAGAGAAATGTGTAGTAAGGCCACACTGACACATGATTGTTTTCGACTTATCAATTTGGCCAAAATTCAAGTTTGACCATACACTTTGTTTTCTGGCCTCTGGAGAAACATGCCCCCTCATTCACATATTGTCCTTGGCAGTGTTAATTGGTTCGACTTCCATGGAGAGCAATTTGACAACAGTTTTAAAAACTACAAATGCATTTACCCTTTGACCCAGCATCTCATTCCTAGGAATTTATCCTACGGATACACCTGAGTACATCAAAATGACATACACAGTGTCATTCCTTGCAGAATGATCTGTAATGGTGAAAGGCTGGGCAGAACCCAAGTGTCCATCACAAGGGGATTTGGTGAAATAAACTATGGTATAAACACACAGGGGATACTATGCTTCTGTAAAAAGAGATGACATATCTCTATGTTTAGATATTGAAACAGAAGCTATTTATATATTAAAAAGTGAAAAAGCAAGGTGCAAACAGTATATTTAGTATGCTACCTTTTGAGTATAAAAGTCAGGGGAGTAAAAATGTACATTTGTGTGTGTGTGTACAAAGAAATACTGGAAGGACACACAAGTTAATCTCAGTGGTTTCCTTCAGGGATTAAAGAAAGTGGTCGGGGTAGAGTGAGAATGAGACGTCTCAACATGTATCTTTTTTTATTTATCATTTTGATCGAAATACTACCATCCAAAACAAACAACAAAAAACTATTTTCAAAATTCACCATTAGTGGGTGTTAAAATATGCACACACACGACAGCTTTGAAACATCATTCTAGAGTACAGAGGATCAAGTACGAGCTAACTCAGGAGTCTGTTTCCCAGCTTTACCTCACCCCTCAGTCCTCCAAGCCCTCAGGCTCCAGAAGACCAGGCTGGTCTTGTGTCCCTGAGAACACCGTGTGCTCTGGGACCGGAGTCTTTGTGCTTTCCATGTCCCCCCATGGAATGCCAGCGCCCAGCCCCTTAATCAGTAATGCCCAAGGGCCTCTTCCCGCTTCCCCTGTGAAGCTTTCATAATAACAAGAATGTAACAAGGATGAGAATGATGGTGATAACCACCGTTTACTGGGCACCTACCGTGCTGGGGACTGCAGTAGGTGTTTTAACGCATGTCATTGAATCTGCCCACCAGCCATATAAAGGAGGGATGACTGTCATCCCTGCTTCACACATAGGAAACTAAAGCCAGAGACGGCGCAGCACCATGACCCAAACAAACTTTGGTGTCTGGGGTCACTCAGGCCTGGGCTGGACTCCCAACTCAGCTCCTTCCTGGCTGTGCTTTTGGAAAACTACGTCGTCTACAGAAGCTTTAATTTAATCACCTGTAAAATGCGAATAATAAAAATGCCTACTTCATGGAGTTGGTAAGGACTAAATGAGACACTGGAAAGGAAACACTCAGCAAAATGCTTAGTGCATAGTAAGTGCTCAGTTAACGGCCAGCCCCAAAGTCTGTGTAGCTGCAGATTCTATCCATTAACCCATGTTGAAGTCCCCCTTTTTTTTGAAATGTTAAGTCCTAGCCACCCACGCCTCTCGTTTATACCAACAACACCATCCCTAATGCCATGTTATCTTTACCCACCTTCATTTGTCCTAACTGATGGGATCAGTTAGATCACAAGGGCTTCAGGACCAAGACTAGTTCCTGGGCTTCTCTATATATTCCATAACTGAACCCAACACTTAGTAGATGCTCAATAAATGTGTATTGATTAAGTCTGAAGAAAGAAAATAGGGAAGGAAAAGGAAAAGAAAAGGTAGGAGAAAAAAACTAAAATAAAATTAGAGCTAGCTAAAGACGAATTTAACTATAGTAAATGTTAGTAGTGCCAGGCTTGGGTGGATGCGGAAGTAAGAGAGACAAAAAACTCCTATGAGGTGGACAGGAAGTGAAATAGCAAGGACAGGAACGGGAAAGAAGGTATTGAAAGTAGTGACAGACGTTGAGGCAAACAGTTATATTTAGAGGCACCACTCTTGGGCAATGTTGAGTTTCCCCTTTTCTTGAATTCGGTTAGATATGGATGATTGAAATGGGATTTTTTTCTTAAAGCCACAGCTAGTTCCCAAGTGCTGTAACCCATGAAGCCTTATTGTTTGGGGATGGTGCTGGTAGTTGAAGGGGTTTTTAATTGATCACAGGCTGATGTGTGCCCTGATGGGGAAAGGCAGCTGGGAGGGTTAGTGAGCAGGGGTCATGCAGAGGCCCCAAAGCAATTCCCAACTTTGTCTTCCATACGGGTTGCCCTGATTGGGAGCTGACATCTCAGTTTTGATCCAGAGACTTTTTTAAAAAGAGAGAAATGTGTGCATCTAGGAAAATTGGCGAGCAGTGAAGTGCTTCCTCCTTCATACGTGTTCACCCTCTGAAATCCCACCCGCCTTGTAAGGTTTGCTGTGAAGAGCCCCCCTGGGTATCAGAGCTGACCTGACCATCCTCCGAATTCCTACAGCACTGGTTTCTACTTGGTAACAGGATTCACCCCAGGCTGTTTTGTATGAGAGGGATGAAAAAGAAAGACTCCGTTCAGCCCAGTCTGTGAGCTCCTTGAGAGGAAAGCCATGTTATTTATCTCTGCGCTGCCTTAGGGGGGTCTCATCCAGTGCCTTGCACCTGGCACGTGACATATAACAGATGTCCCATAAACTTTTGTTGGTTGAGCTGTCGCTGTAGAGGACTAGACAAGAAGAGATGACTTGAAAGCATACTGGAGGTCAGATCAAATGCCGCATTGCAGTGCCCCTGTGGTACCCTGGACCTCCCACATCTTATCACCAATCACACAAGAGTCACATGTACGTTGAGACCCATCTCCCCCAACCAGATCCTTGAGAACAGAGATGGATGGCTTATGCTCAGAGTGAGTGCTAACTGGTTGTTGAATGAGCAGACACAACTTCCCAATGCTGTTGATAGATTTAGAGTTCAACAGAGCCAATTCCTCTGGGAGTCATGGCCTCGACCTTCAAACTCAGGAGCACGTCCCTGGCTGTAGAACCTCACATTCTCTCCTCACTCACATTTGATTCTGTTCATCTCCCAGGCCATGTCCCTGAGGATCTCCAAGGGTGGGTCCCAAACTTGTCTGCACATTAGAATCTCTTGGGGGAGTTGGTAAATTCCTGGTAATCAGGTTACATTTCAGGTCAATTAAATCAGAATGTCTGGGATGCAGCTTAGCATCGCTGATGTTTAAAAATCCCCATGTGATTCCCAAAAGGCAGCCAAGTTTTGGAACCACTTGTTTGGGAACTGCGTTTTCATTATCAACATTAAAAAGTCTCAAGAAACCAGAAAATTAAATCAGCAAGGACACCCACGTCTCTGACACAACATAAATGGAGGTACCGCCGTAGAACATTTATCAAAGAGCCGAGGATTTGGTGTGATGGTCGGATGGTCGATGCTGCTAACACGTGCACATCACCCTGAAAAGTAGGCTCACGTAGGTGCCTCTTCCTCGGCACAATTGTTCTGTCTTTCCTATGTGTTTATTCAATATTTGGTGATTTGTTGTCATGTTTTTCTCCTCACTAGGCTGTGGCCAACTCAAGAGCAGGAGCCATGTCTTCGTAAGCACACTGAGTATCAGACCCATGGTGGATGAGCGACAAATGTTTGTGACATAATGTGTTTATTCATTCATTTATTCATTTTTGCATGCACTCAATAAATGAAGATGATGACTGACAGGAAGGTATAGAATTGGCAGAGAAGAGGAATTACTTAGGAAGAGGGGAAAGAGAATAGGAGGAGACAGAATCAAAAGTAGGGGAGGGCCGGCCAAGTGGCTCAGTTGGTTAAGAGCAGTAGTGCTGCTGGTTCAAATATCATATGGGCCAGTGAACTGCACTTAAGCTGCCAACAGGTGGCAGGATGGCTCAGCTGGTGAGAGCACGTGCTCCTAACCAAGGTTGTTGGTTCGACTCCCGCATGGGATGGTGGGCTACCCCCACCCGCAACTAAGATTGAACATGGCACCTTGAGCTGAGCTGCCGCAAGCTGCCGAATGGCGACTGGACTTGGAGCTGAGCTTGCTGTGCCCTCCACAACTAAGACTGAAGGGCAACAACTTGGCTGGTCCCCTTCCCCAATTCCCCAACACTGCTCCCCTTCCCCAATTCCTCAATAAAATATTTTTTTTTAAAAAGTAGGGGAGTAAAAGCTGAAGACAAAAAGAAGAGTATTCATCTGTGTAATGCAGTGGACGCCAGAGTTAACATCTACAAGTACTCTGTACTTTTCTCCTTTTTAGGGTATTAATCACAGTTAAAATCAATGGCATCATTTGCATAATGGCTCTTTTCTCTCAAGGCAGTTAGCTCTAGAAAGGCAGATCCTACCCGGGGCATTCACCTCCGTGTCCCCAGTGTCTAGCACAATATGACATCCTGGTGCTCAGTAAATACCTACCAAGTGACTCAGTGGCTTGCTCAGTTTCAGTTCCCTCTTTTATGGAAAAAATCATAATATACTCATCTCAGGATTGTTATGAGGAAAATTTTAAACACTATATATGAGCACCTGGTGCATGGTAGGCAATCAACACTTGTTAATTCATTACCGTTATTAAGAAAAACAACACACTAAGTGTCTACTCTGTGCTAGGAGGCCCTGTGCTAATTGGTGGGCAAAAAACAACAACAACAACAACCGAAAGTGCGAATAAATTGCACCTTTTAGAGAAAGTAAGGACTCGAGGATCCCAGTGTCATCACCTTCCCCTTCACCCACCAAAGAGCCTCAGCAAAGAGCTCCAACTTCCACCCACAACACCCCTCCCTGGTCACACAGCCGGCAGCGAGTCTTGGAACCAAGAATGGTCTTCCCTCGTCTGACCACCAGATGGCAGCACAAAGCCCGAGGACTGGGGGGCCTATGGCTGGCCAGGGATTTGTCAAACTACCACCGCGCAGGGTCTCTGTCTGAAGCATGGGAGAAGGAAGGGACCCAACCTCCGTCCCTCTGGAATTGGTGTGCTGTTTGGGAGTTATAATTAGTGCTTTGGGATTGGCCCCTTCCCTTCCATGTCCAATGCCCAGATTCCAGCCCCTCACCTGCAGGGTCCTTGTTCAGGGGCCTTCCCAGAACACCTTCCTTTCACCTCCATTCCCTTACAGATGCCATATTGCTTTTAGGGAGGCTCAGAATCCCCTGTCCAGCCCTGAAGATGCCTCCCCATCAAAGCTCACCTCCCTATGCCTGGTTGTCTCCTGTGCTCTCTGTCTTAGCTTATGTTATTCCTGGGCTGTTAAAGCCTGCACAGCCAAGCTCATATTTGCTGACCCTCTTTTTCTCTCACCCTCTTGAAAACCCAGCTGAAAGCTCACTTCTAGGAAGTCTCCCGGGCTGACACCGGATGGCGGCTCACGGTACTGTGTGCCCCATCAGCACTTCCTTTCTTGGTAAGCACTCCCTGGGTTTCAGGTTTGGGGTGACCTGCTTTACCAGCAATCTCTGTTTCCTGTCAGCTAGGAAGGGAGGGCAAGACAGGTCTTTCTCTTAAAAAAAAAAAGACTCCTTTTTCACTCCCATGATCTGCACCCTACATTCATCAAGCCCTTAATAGCGTCTGATGGGCTGAAGGGAGAAAGAAGAAGCTATATGAGTGATGTGTGGGAATGAGTGGGGAGGGTACCCTGGCTAGAAGCTTAAGGTGAAATAATATAGATCTCCTGTGCCTCCGAAACTCTTTGGTGAACAAATCTGGAAGGAGGACATTATAAAATCCAAAAGTCTGACAGATTGGATTTTTAAACCCAATGCCTTCTGAAGCTTACTGAGAAGGTGCAATCTTCTCATTCATTCATTCATTCATTCATTCATTGCAACGTGTGGATCCCTGACTGGCCTATAGGTACTGGGAACACACAGATAAGACTCAGTGTCAGTTCTCAAAGCCCTCCAAGCCTAATGGGGACACAGGTTAGTGCACAGCCAATTCTGTAGAACAGGAGAAATGCCAGGAGAGAGGGAGCAAAGAGAGGAAGGGGCACGGGTGTCCATGGAAGGCTTCTAGACTCGGTCACAAGGAGTTGAGCACTGAAGGGCCAGTAAGAGCTCGTTAGCCATGTGGAGAGTCAGGAAGAGGAATCAGTACTGGAGAAAGCATGCAGGGAGACAGCGGGGAAGGTCAAGGGAACTAAGGCATTCATCAGGACTGGAGCACAATGTTCAGGAAATTCAAGGGAGGTGCTGGGTAGGTAGCAGGGGCCAGATCTCATAGTCTGTCTGGAAGGCTCTGCTAAGGCTATTTGGACTTGACTTTGGAGGTAGGGAGCCTTAAAAGATTTTAAGTAGAAGGGTGACATAATTGGGTTTTCCGGTTAAGGAAGATCATTCTGACTGCGGGGGTGGGGGTGGGGGTGGAGTGTGGGATGGACCGGAGGGAGCAGTGCAGGAGGTGGGGAGACCAGATGGGAAGCTGTTGCAGACTCCAGGCAGAGATGATGTGGGTATGAACTTGGTGGAGTGTTTTTGTCACCGACCCCTGTCAATTTGAATGCCTAGGCACTAGGTGGGCACACAGGCAGCTCCAGGACCTCTCTGCACCATATTCAGTGAAAAGCTGATGCTCTTCAGTCATGGTCGTGGTGCCCTCCCAGAAATCTGCTTTTCCTAAAGTGGTTTTGTTGGGCTGAGGGCTCAGGCGCTCCACAGTAACTCAGATGATGAATTACATCCTGAGTCTAGTGAGTGGGACAGACAGGTCCTGTAGCCAAGGGACAAAGCCAGTCCTGCTCTTCATCAACTAGCACCAGCTGGAATTCCTCGTCGCTGGGCTTGCAGCTGGGAGGATCACTTGGCCACCAGGAGACCTTCTCAGCTGGGACCTTTCCGAGAATCTGTGCCAGAGAAGCTACATCTGTCACCACACAGGGGACAACCCAGCTGCTCTACTCAGTCCCACACCAGTGGCCACGGGAAGGGCCAGAATGCAGAGTGAGAGCAGATAGGCCACTTTGCTCTTCTCAGTTTCCATAGCATCAACTAGATTTGCATTTCCCCGTTTCATAAGGGAAGTTGAGCAGTGGGACTGGAATCCAAAGAGCACCCCACTTTGTGGCAGGTGGTGAAGCCCACAGCTGTTGAGTGTGGAAATTTCAGCTGAGCCATCAGTTATTCTTCTCACCTTCTGGGGTCTCACCTTTGAACTCGTCACCCTTTGCTTCTGACCCACAGGTGGCTATAGTCAGACTTTTAGTCTGCACATGGTATGTTTTGGGCAGTGAGCATCAGGAAATGTGGGGTGAATCTTAGAGTAGATGTGATGAATCATGGAAAATCCCCCAAATATTATTGAAGAGTGACACTGGGAAGGAGGGTGAGGTTTGTTTTACAATTAGTGAGATGGATTCTTGGTGCCATGGGCTGTCTTCTCTGAAGGGAAGGTCAGCCAGGTATGGGCCTGAAAGCCATGGGTGTTGGAGGGCTGACCCTGGAGCAGTCCCTGCAAGGACTGGGTGGGGCAGGGGGAGTTATCCAGGAGCAAGGTGGGGAAGGTCTGGTGGCTGTGGAGGTCACTCCCCACAACAGTGACAATCACTGTGGAGAATGAGAAGCCCCCCCACTCCACTGGGGAGAGGAGCCGGGATCTCTCCAAATTCTCAGCTGCCAGGGAAACCAAGTGACTTTGGGCTCCATTTTGGATGCATCTTGGTGGGGCAGGGAGCCGACCTTACTCTGCATGGCACAGACCAGACATGTCTGGTAGGGCTCAGTTCCAAGCAATGGATGGATTTTGAGTGTCACACGAGCAGGCGGGAGTGAGTCTGGGGCATGCCTGGAGTATCGGGGCCAACATGGCAAAGCTCCTACAAACCAAGCCAAAAGGCAATGCTTGCAGGGGTTGGGGGTGTTTAGTTCTAGAGAAGAGGGCAGGAGAATAGTGTTTTGGAATCCCTCTTGCTCCTGATGGCAGAACGGAGGCCAGTAGATGGAAATACAGGAAGAAACATTGCAATTCACCACAGATAGACCTATCTGATCATTTTAAGACAGCAAAGCCTGGTGGTTAAGATCCTGTGCTCTGGGGTAGAGTTACAATGGGCATTGTCACATGCTTGTGGTTAAGAGACCCACTCAGTGTTGGCCTGAACCGTGATTTTCAAAAAGTGCATCAGCAATCAATACAAATTGAGAGGTAATGCTTATACATCTATATTTATAACCTGTCTTGAAACATCTGAAGGTCTGATCACCCAGGTTTCTACTCTCTCATGGAACAATTAATGGGACCTGGGTGACAGCTGCCTCCTCTGAGTAAGGCATTGCCCCACGGTTCATCACAGGTGCTGCCTCCCTCCCTCTTTTCTACACCTGTGCAGTGTCTCTGTGCCCAGGTGCCTGGCCCCCGTGGAGATTGTAGTTTGCAACCCTGTTCCAGTTAAGAGTCCAGGGTTCCAATCCTGGCTTTGCCAATTCTAAGCTATGGTGATTTTGGACAAATGAGTCCACCTCTCTAAGCCAAAGTTCCTTTATCTGAATATGGGAATCATAAGAACACTTACCTGGTTGAGTTAGAGAATGCATGGCAAGTGGCAAGCACAGAGGAGAGACTCTCAGCTGGGGGGAGCTTGTCCAGCAGCGGTTGGGACAGTCTCACAAAGCCTGGGGAGCTCCATCACCAACACCGAACCTGCAGAGGCTGTGTGTCCTGGCAGAAGGCTGGGGTTGTGGGGGACGACACCCACCAAGAATCTCTGAAATAAGTGAGCCATGCACCAGTTCTTCTAGAACCCTTTCCAATGGCCAAGGCAAAGGTATTGGTTTAAGGCTGCCCTTGATGCTCATTAAAGTCAGATTTATGGAAACGCAAGGAAGAGAAAAGAATATGTGTCCCCTAGAGTAACTTGCACCCACTTGGGAGGCTATTGCATGCTCAGGGTGAGGTGGAGGTGCCAGCATCAGCTGCCTGGGTGGTGAGAGCATGCCCCCGTCACTTTCTTTTCTGCATGGTTGCTCTGTGTCCACTGGCAGCATTCCTCCCTTAGAAGCTGGCACAGGCTCATCAGCCAGCCCTGCAGGCTGGGCAGCCCCTGGAGCAGCTAAACCCATTGCACCTCTTGGCTCCGTGATAGAGCATTTAGAATGTCAGGAACGGCCTGGTTCCTGGCTCTTCCCACCCAGGTGAGGCCTGGGTAGTCAGGTGCCCATCGGGTGGCCTGGACCCAGTCTGATGAGAGAGACTTTGGTGGCTGGTTATCCCAGGGCCCTGAGAAGTCCCCTGGTGGAGCAACACAGAGTGACCGAGAGATTTGGTTCTATATCCTAGGCCTCTGTGTATTTTCTGACTCTGGGAGCTGAGTCTGCTTTAGGTACTTAGGATGCTGAGCCAAGAGTGGACGTATGCTTACTCACGGAACTACCAGAGGAGAGGGAACGGGATCTACAGGCTGTGAGCTCAGCAGTACAAGGGCAGAAGGTCCATGTGTACCAGACATACCTCGGCAGACGTTTTGGGGAGAGAGGGAGGGATCGCTAGGTCTAGAGGCCACAGGAGGGCAGCCTGTTGGGATTGGAGGATAGTGGCTAAGATGACACGGGTACCAAGGACTGGCAGGAAAAGTGGGGTGTGTTGAGTGAGCTGGGGCATTCATGCCCTGAACCAGCTTCTCTCACTGCTTCTCCAGTCTCCCTTCTTCCTCTTCTCGCCTCGTTGGCGTTCACTGTGGCCCCAACACCTAAATATGGTTAAAGCCAGAGAGCAGGTGTCAGTTACCTGCCCAGGTGCCTCAGCCGCAGGTGGCGTTTTGTGTGCTTGTATAATCCTTCTGACTGGCCTGAAGAGAACAGAGCAGTAGGGCTCTGAGCCTGGCCTCTTGCAGAATCCCTGGGCCAAACCCTGACTTGCAGCCCGACTTACCCAGATGGAAGAGCTGGGGCTTTGGTTCTTGTGCTTGAGCTAATTGGTCTCTTTGGGGGAGCTTTTCAACCTTTGCCTTTGAGGCACCTGTCCCTGGGAAACAGTCATTTGATCTGCCTTGGCCTTTGCATTGGGGCCTCTAAAGCTGCTGAGTTATCACCCTAAGCCATGTCTGATGGCCTCTAACTTGGACCTGGGAGGCTGTTCAGACAGTAGAGTCTTAGTTAAATATTAGATCTGAGAGGGTTTTCACATACTTCAGAGCATGACCTCATTGGGATATTTATTTGCTGTTCTCCTGGTTTTCCCAAAGTAACAATTGAGAAAAATCCTGTTTTGACATTTGGAGCTGATCTGCTTACTTTCTACTGCACTGCACCTGCTCTGTGAGATGGTAGGCACATGTCAGGAGGCTAGGAGACAGGGGGGAAGATAACAGAAGCTTTCAAAGAGACACATGTCTCAGTCATTGACTTTATCCATGAAAATACAATTCAGCTCTACAATTGTGGGTCACCTAGTATATCACAAGTCCTGGATTAGACTCCAAGGGCAGAATAAAGTCATGGAAGGTGCTGTCTTCTCCTGGGAAATTTGTGTTGGGGAAATACACAAATACCAGTCAAGAGCAGAATGCAAAGACACCCGCCCCCATTCCATTGCACATACACTCACAGCCATATACTCATCCATACGTGTCTGGTCACACATGTGAAGATGAACCCAGGCTGTGGGTTTTGAGATTTGGGCCATCAAAGCCTATATGTAAAATCTTCCCTCTTCGAATCCGCAGTTCATTATAGCATAGTGGTTGGAGTGTGGGCTCTGGAGCCAGAGGGTGTGGGTGAGAATCCGGCTCCCTCCATTCTAGCTATTTGAGCATAGTCATGCCATTTAACTTCTCTGTGCTTCAGTGTCCTCATCTGTAAAGCAGGGATTACAGTGCCTACTTCACAGGGTTCCTAAGAGGTCTGAAGAAGTTAAAACAGGTACATGCTGGAGGGTGCCTGGCATGTGGGCAGTGCTCAGTAGCTATGACCACTACTCTGAGATCTCACTGCTTGCAAAGGCAAACGGTTGACTTTCAGGCCATACAGGAAAACCGAGGCCCAATTTTTCAGATGGAAATGTTGTAAGAGAATATGTGCCGCGTTTCAGGAGAGGAGAGGGTCCTGAAAACTTTGTGCTTTCCATGCAGCTGCTGAGCCCCCATGTACGAGGATCTGCCACGCGCAGATGCTTGAGAAGAACAAATGCTTGAGGTGTGGAGTCCATAGTCCACTTCAGGAGGGGAAACAAATAAAAACATAAAAACAAAGGCTAAAACATGGTGAATACTACAAAAGCCTGAGAAGACTCATGAAGCTGTGGGTAGGCAGGTCACAAAAGACCTCAAGTGTGCTGCAGGTGTCAGGAACAGCATGAGTCAAAGCAGGAGAACCCTCATCTGATACATGACTTGCAAACATCTTCTCCCACTCACCAGGTTTCATTGTGTTGTTGGTTTCCTTTGCTGGGCAGGTGTCTTTTAGTTTGGTGTCGTCCTACTTGTTTATTTTTGGTTTTGTTGCCATTGCTTTTGGTGTCAAATCCAAAAAAATCATCACCAAGATCAATGTCAGGGGGCTTACCACCTATGTTTTCTTCTAGGAGTTTCCATAGTTTCAGGTCTTACATTCAAGTCATTAATACACTTTGAGTTAATTTTTGTGCAAGGTATTGGTGCAGTTTCATTCTTTTGCATGTGGCTGTCCAGTTTTCCAAGCACTATTGATTGTAGAGACTGTCCTCTCCTCATTGTCATAAATTAATTGATCCTATATGTGTGGGTTTATTTCTGGGCTCTCTATTCTGTTCCAATGACAATTGTATCTGTTTTTATGCCAATTCCATACTGTTTGGATTACTGTAGCTTTGTCATAGAGTTTGAAATCAGGGTGTGTGATGCCTCCAGCTTTGTTCTTCTTTCACAGGGTTGCTTTGGTTAATTGGGGTCTTTGTGGTTCTGTACACATTTTAGGATTGTGAATGAAGCATTTATTCTTAAGGAAAATGACTTAGACAAAATCAAATATATTTCAAATGTTGGGCAGGCAAAGGGGAAGTCATGCTTCTCCAACCCTGTCATTTACCAGCGCTGTGACTTTCTCTGAGTTACTGACCTCACTCTGTCTCAGATTCTCATCTGTTTAATAGGAATCGTAGCACTTCCCGAGGTTGCTGCATAGTAAGGACTGAATGAGATATTTGGGAATCTGAATGCACGAGAGTTATTATCCCAGTGCCTTGCACATTGTAAGCGGGGACTAGGTAGATATTGCTTATTATTACTATGAGCTTTTCTTGGCTGTCTGTTAGTGTAGCCTTGGAGGGAGCAGTTGGGCAGTCAGGGCCCTAGGATTTAGCTGGAGAGATGCTGAAACACTTGCAGTGTAAATCAATGCAGCTGATGTAGAAGTGAAAGATTGTTTGTGACTAAACAAAAGAGAAAAGGAAGGAGAAAGGGGGAGGTTTGGGAACTAACAGAAGTACGTGTGAGTGTGTGTGTGTGTGTGTGTGTGTGTGTGTGTAAAGACAATAAAACTTGGGAAAAGGCAGCATTTTATAAATGGTAGAAATGAATTTCACTGCACCATTGCATGGTTGACATAAGTACAGGAAACCCACCAATCAATTGTGGCTTCACAATTTGCGGTTTTGAATAACGATGCCCCCATTATCTCTCCAGCAAAACTTGCAAACATAGAATCCAGAGCCACAGATTTCTCTCACTTTGACTTTGCAGCAATGTCATCCTAATTAATGACTATCTATCTTCCCCGCCCCACCCCCTACCTCAAGAAATGAAAAGAATACTGAGAGTATCAGACCAAAAGATTTGGGGCATGGTTCAAATTCATGGTCTGCCTTCAGCCACAATGTCACTATTCTTGAACCCTGGTCCATGTGCATGAGGTCTGACCGGTGAGGAGGCAGCCAGAGTGAATACCATGCATGCCCCAGATGTATGCATCCTGGCTCGCTGCTCTGTGAGGTGATCTGTGGACTAGCTGGGGCCAGTTTTTAATGCCAGACTGCTTTCTCCCTCACTAGCTTTCCCTTGCTATCTCTTTCAGAG
>NW_017731931.1:806385-837845 GCF_001890085.2 Hipposideros armiger
TGGGGGATGAGGGATGGGGAGAATGCAGTTTCATTTAAAAACTATCTCTATCTCAAACATCTATTAGTAGCCTCCACTACAATATATTTCATGCATTAGAAATTCTTAAAAATGACTTTGGACAATTTTTTTTTATTTCTAGCATTGCTCCCCTGTGTGAGCAGAAACGATGTAGAGCTGCTTATGTGTATCTACATGCAGCTCTCTCTCTCTCCCCCCTACACACACACACACACACACACACACACACACACACACACACATTGAGTGTTAACTAATGGTAATAATGCATTGTTCAAGCCATCACGATGTGTGATGAAGACAGACTGACGATGATGTAAACCATCAGCATGAATTCCATTCTCCAGGAGAGATGAAAAATTCTTGCATGCAGGAGAAGTTCATTAATTTATTTCAGTCTGAGCTGCACACCGAGTTGCATGGGCTGCTGTCGGGTGGAGTAATCCCAGGTTCCTAAAGCTGAGCCCATGCATCACATGAGAGACTGTGTAAGTAAGTACTCGGTAACCTGTGAAGTGCTGAATAAACGTTATCCTTATCCTTTTATCTGGTTTCCCTTAATAATGTATTTTGGATTGCTATATGTGTTAGTTTTTTATAAAGTCCACAAACAACATGGCAAAGAATGAATATTTTCATTATTGAACACTAAGAATTGAAGAGCGCCAGCATTTTTCTATTTAGGATTGAATTCTACTTCTCAGTGTAATCTAAATGTTTCATTCTGTAACACAATGACCCCTCCTAAACCCCTCCACCAAGCTTAGCCCTCAACAGCTATAAACCCTGGTAATGACCCAGGTTTGGATGAGCCTTCACGGATGTTGATAAACTGGTGAAATAATAGTTCTCCTTTATTGAATGCTGCTAACCAATGACCACAGATGTTTTACCAGGCACTGTTCTAACTAACGTGTTATGAGTGGGTGGAGTTCCGGACCTTCCTGACCTGGCTTGATCTGCCTGGAGTCAGTCCACAATCCTGGAGTGAGTGTGGGGGTGCAGAATGGTGATTCCAGACCAATATCTAAAAATATACACAGAGATTACAGGGGAGAGTTCCCAGGAGGATGCCAGGAGAATTCCTGCTTCCTTATGAGATATTCACTTATCACTAAATCATCTGTCGAGGGCCACGTTGCTTGGTGGCCTCTGTGGCTGAGCCACGCAGCAAAGCTGATGACAAGATCTACCTGTGCCAGGTTCCTTGCCCTTGAGGAAGGGCGTCCCCTTGTGAGCCCCGCCCTCTGCTTCCCAGCTCATCTCTCAGCTTGAAACTCATCTTTCGATCTGTCTCCTTCTCTTCGCGATCACGTGTGATCCAGATTTCCTCTATTTCCTTTTCTCTATTTACTATTCCTTAGTCTTCCCCGCTCTTTGAACACGGAGGGAATGGCTGAGTTGCCATGGCAACCCCCTACCCCCACCTCTTTTCTGTTTCTCCACAATTTTCTACATTTTAATAAAATCGCTATTTATAGCGCACAAAGCCTCTGTCCCTTCCACCGCAGCTCTGCAAGGGAGATTCCTGTCTGACCAGAATACTAATGACTCAAACATGGCTTTTCGAGTGAGGCAGCGAGGAAGCCCTCCAGGGCAAGCACTTAGGTAGACATATTTTTCAGGACCAGGGTGTGACTTCTATATACGAAGAACCACAATCGACAGGGCTGAAAACCCAGTCTTCTGAAACATTCTGGGTACATACAAAACATATGTGTTGGATGTGGCTGGAGGCAAGGAGGTGGGAAGTGGGGCTTCAGATTCTCAACTTGGTTACACTGACAAACGGAACTGGCCTCCTGGGCTCTGGTTGTGCCAAGCCAAGATGTCATAGCCAGTGTACTAGCAACAGCTGGAATCTGCAGTGGTGAATGAAGGCGGCTGGAAGGCGTGGAGTCCTAGAGGAACACAGAGGCTTCATCATTGACTATCTATGAGACCTCTGTGCTCTCAGATGCATACTGTCTATCTGGTAGGGCTGTGGTGAAGGGCAGAGATATTGGACCCCAGACGTTTGGTGGTCATTCAGCCTCATGACTAAGCATTTGGGTTCTGGAACAAGCTTCAGACAGTTCTGCCACTGTCTAGTTTTATGATTTTGAGACAAGTTACCTAACTTCTCCATGCATCAGTTTCCTCATCTCTAAAATGGGGGTGATAATAATGGAACCCATTTTTTAGGGTTGCTTTGAAGATTCAATAAGTTAATATAGGTAAAAACTTAGAACAGTCCCTGGTAAAAACATCTGTGGTCATTGGTTAGCAGCATTCGATAAACGAGAACTATTATTTCACCAGTTTATCAACATCCGTGAAGGCTTGTCCAAACCTGGGCATTACCAGGGTTTATAGAGGCTGAGGGCTAGGTTGGGTGGAGGGGTTTGGTAGGGGTCATTGTGTTATAGAATGAAACATTTAGATTACATTGAGAAGAAGAATTCAATCCTAAACTGAAAAATGCGGGAGCTTTTCAATTCTTAGTGTTCAATAATGAAAATATTCATTCTTTGCCATGTTGTTTGTGAATTTTATTAAAAAAACATATTTACATAGGAGCAAGGTGGGTGATTTTAGCTTAAATCTAGTTTGAATATAAGATAGTGTTTATCCATTCTGACAGCTCACATGTGGGAAGCCTCTGAGTGAGGCTGTGTAACCCTCTGACAGTAGCGCTTCTCCAACCCTCCCGTGTGTATGAATCACTTGGGGATTTTGTTACAAATTCAGATTCTTCAGTAAAGTTGCAGTAGGGTCTGAGATTCTGCGTTGCTAAGATGCTCTTAGGTGATGCTGGTTCCTGGGGACCATTAAGGAGCAAGATTAGGGGTATTTTTGAGGGCAGCTCTTTCCAAAGACATCTTTAAACAGAGGTGTGAGTTTAGAGGAGGAGGTTCCTGCCATTTCCTGTTCAGATACAAAGCTGGAATTACCCAATATTAATAAAAGTTGGCTTTCATGAGGGAATGAGATTAAGGATGGCCACAGAAAACTAGACACCTCTTCTTTTTCTTTTTGACAAAAGAAGCCAAGTAAAGCAATATGCAATTGGTTGGCTTTTTGCCAGAAAGTTCAGAGGCATCTGACTACATTATATTAGTGCTTTTCTCTAGCTTTAGTCACTTTGTTTTCTTCTTGAAGTGTTTTCAGAACCACTAAAACACATCATTTTTAGGATTTTTTTTACATTGATTTATTCAGAATATTTTGAAGAGATGGTTGTGGGACCAAAACCCAAGTGAAATTGAGCCAACAAAAGATATAATCATTGAAACATTAACTTGAAATTTTGACTCCTGTTTAAAAGCATTGCTTTCCTACTATGAGTCTCTGGCAATCTCTTATTTTAGTCTAAGCTCTGTTAAAAAAAACCCCTCAAAACAAAAGTCTTGACATGTTTTTAACAACTAATAATAATGGTGATCTATAACAGCTGCAAGCTGACTTCTGAATTACAAATGGAAGAATTAAAGGTTCATGTTATGAGAGGTTTAGCTACTTTACAAGATGAATCAGTCAGTGAGTCACGATTATGCATCATGTGATTTAAAAATCCCAGTAGTTGTGAGCTTCTCTCTGGAGAACAGACAATCTTTGAAGGGATATGTGACCTTAGAGAGAGAAACGTGAAGTATACTTCTTTAAATTCTAGATCGACCATGATTCAAAAGAGTATGGTAGGAGCGTGTCGGTGCATTTCATTAGAAAGGTTATCTCAGTTGGATTTAGGTTTCTATCCATGTAATCCACCCCCTTTATTGCAAGGCATTATTGTATCTATCCTAGTGCAAAAATATGGTCATTTCTACTAGGTGATTAAGCAAGGTCAGCTTAGTCTCTCATAAAGGCACACAGATCAAGATATGGTGATGCTAGTTTAGGTGGAATTGCCTTTTAGTGAGTGGCACCTTTAATGCCCGCCCCCCCCCCAGATGCCTGCTCGATCAGGTAGTAACAACTCCGGTGGAAGATTGGAAAATATGTCAGAGAGGGACAAGAATATAAATTTAAAAGTTCAAAGCTTTTTTTTTTTTGCAGCATTAGATGTGAAAAGTCTTTTCAAATGGAAACCACACAATAAGATTCCAGATTAAAATCCCCCTGGTTGGCAGATATCATCAGGAAAAAAATGAAATGAGATTTATCTGAGAATGGCATAGCCCAGCCTTAGAACATAAGAGCTTTGTTCCGTCTAAGCTAGTGGGAACCTGGTACAGTAGCAGCCTTATAATTTGTCTGAATAAATCACCAACACCAAGTTACATTAATTATATCTTAGTCTTCGGCTCCCTAAATTCCTCTTAATAGACCTGAAGGAGTTGCAATGAATAACATGGATTGAGACTCATTAGCAACCTTTAGAGTTCATTTTTTACTTTCCACTAAATCTATAGTCTTCCGTTATCACAAGTAGGAAGATCCATATTTTCAGGTTTGTTAAGAAGTTTACTTAGAATTATCAGTAACTAAAATCTTATTCTAAGTTAGTCGGTGGTTCTTGATTGCGATGTTCTACAGTTTGGTGTCTCCTGTAGGCTAATTTCCAGTAAATTCCACAAGAATAAGAGAATGTGTGTCTATTTTTGAACTGAGGGTCATTTTGACGGAGGATTTATAGAGCTATTAACAGGCAAATGCTGTGCAATTTAAACACGAGTGCTCTTGTCCAAATTGAATACTTCAAAGCATTAGAGATGGAAGTAGCCCTCTGATGAAGTCTAGAAACTACTGGAAATGTTTAAATACTGAGGTTAAAATTACACTGGAGATAAAATTTGATTTCCTGTTCCTAAAAGCTTACAATTAGGACCCTGAAGGCTTCCGGAATAATAAACAGCAACTGGATGAGGTAAGTGTGGTTGACTTGAAAGTACAGAATAATGTCTTCAACACTACTCATGTGTTTCAAAATTAAGAGGGAAAATTTCCAAGAGAGCGCCATATTTGGGGTTTCAGGGAATCCAAAATATTTTTAAGCACTGCAATAGTTTGAGATGTTTTTTGAAGGCTTTCCACTGCTAAGGCAACTGTCTGCTTTCCTTGGTGTGCATTTACCTTATGAATCTAGTTTTGAGAGCCTCTACACAGTGGTACATCTATCAATGATCAACAGCTTTTGCAAGTTGTGACAGATAACTAGACTGGCACCGGCTGAAGCAGCCGAAAACCCTTCCCCTCCTCATTTGCCTCACTCAGTCCTTTCTATTTGCTTGTTCATCCTCAACTCCTGTCTTATTTCCTGAAGGCCCTTGGGCTGAGCGAATTGTCCTTTCCTTCCTTCTCATTGTACCCTGAACCAACCTGGTATAGAAATGGTCACCATGCCATAATCATGGGCGTCCTCATTTTCCACTACTTCTATAGGTCTCTGAAGGTGGAAGTTATGTCTTCATAGGGTCCTCTTTATTCAACACATGTTTATAGAGCATCCACTATATACCAGGCACTGTGAATACAAAGATGGCTAGGACACAGAGCCAGCTCTCAAGTTGATCACAATTTTGAGAAGAAAAGAGTAGACAGTTATATTTTGCATTGAGTTCTTTGACAGAAGGCTATGAAGAGGGCACCAGAGAGCTACTTAACTGAGCGCTTCCTAGAGGAGATGTCACATACAGTAAGTCTTGAAAGAGAATTAGCTATCACCCAGATGAGGAGAACAGTGTGGATGGAGTGGGACAGAAAAAGGTACGAGCAGAGGCTCCAGCAAATGTGAAGCCATATAGAAGAGAGAGCATATTCCATACAAAGAAGTCAGACAATTTCAGGTGACGGAAGCAGAGAGTACCTGCTGAAGAATGATAAGGGGTGAGGACATGGATTATGAAGAGCCTTGGATGTCATGCTAAAAAGTTTGGCCTTTATTCTATTAATAAAAGGATAAAGGAGGAGTCATTGAAGTACTTTAACCAGAAGATTCATTAGCCTATTTGTAGTTTACAGAGATCCCTTTGGTTGTAGTACAAAAATTTATGAGGCTACTGCAGCAAAACAGGCAGGAAATGACAAGCCACAGAAACAATTCAGGGGTACAAGGGTAGAGGAAGTGACATCAAGAAGTCATTGGTGGGCTGGCTGAGTGGCTCAGTTGGTTAAGAGTTGGCTTAAGAACACGAGCTCTGAGCAACAGGGCTGTTGGTTCGATTCCCACATGGGCCAGTGATGCTGCGCCCGAGCTGAGCTGTCGCTGAGCTGCCAGGTGGCAGGATGGCTCAGCTGCTGTAACAAGATTGCCTGTTCCATGGTGGGCTATACCCACCTGCAACTAAGGCTGAAGTTGGTACCTTGAGCTGAGCTGCCGTCTGGATGGCTCAGTGAATAGAGCATGAGCTCTTAGCAACAAGGCTGCTGGGTTGACTCCCTCAGGAGATGGTGGCTACACCCACCCGCAACTAAGATTGAACACAGCACCTTGAACTTAGAGGCCACGAGCTGCTGACGGGGAAGCCAGGTGGCAAATGGCGCCCTCCACAACAAAGACTGAAGAACAACAACTTGGCTGGTCCCCTTCCCCAATTCCCCTACACTGTTCCCCTCCCCCAATAAAATCTTGGGGGAAAAAAGAAGTCATTGGCTGTGAAGAGTGAGAGAAGAGTCCAAGATTAGATCATCCCAGGTTTCCAGACAGTAGCATGAGGAGAAGTGGTTCCATTCCCCAAGATAAGCAGCACAGTGACAGTGAGGTATAATGCTGAATACAGGAAATGAGTCACTCTGAGTTAGACATGTTGAGTTTGAGGTACCTTGGATCATCTAGAGACTACCCAATAAAATATTTCTGGCAGGGAGACTGGTATACAAAAGATAAACTGTGCATGCAGGTCAGGATACTCCATAGGGCTGGCTAACAAAACCTGGTGTATTGGAAGGTTGTAGAAGAATATTCTAGACCCCAACAGCAGGGGGTAAATTTGGGCCTCCCGCACACTGGAAATTTGTCTGTCGCTACTTTCCATCTTTCACTGCAGCAGTATGACTGTTCTGTTATCTGTTTCTTTCTCTAAGCTTCTCTAGTAGGCTTCACCTAAACAAGGACTACATGGATTTAGGGTTGTCAAGTGGTTGACCTTGGCTCAACTCCATTTAACGGAGATCTCTAAGGCACAATTACACATTCAAGGGAGAGAGAATCTAAGCGGCTCAGTTTGGGTTAGGTGACCACTTGTGGACAGAGATGGGCTTACATGGGTTCTAGCGCAGTCCCTTCTAGGTTGTGGGTTGGCAGGTTCTCTAAGGATGGGATGTAAGCAGGGAGAAAATGACTGGCTGGAGAAAAAGGCTGGCACCTGGAGTACTGCAAGAATGGGATTCAGGATATAAATCTGGGCCAGAAACAAAGGTTTCAGCGAATAGTTAAAACTAAGGTATTGGTTGAGATGACCAATTTACACCTTGAGAAAAGGTAAGGGCTGAGATCAGAACCTTGAGGACCAGCAGTATTTAAGAAGCGACAAGAGGAAAACAAGTCAGTGAAAGTGACTGAGAAGAGATGGAAAGAGGAAGGATAGTGTCACAAAAACCAGGAAAGAGGAAGGGGTGGATAGTGTCCAGTTCTGTGGAGCTTAGGTAAGAGGAGTCTGAAGGGTGACAAGCAAACTAGTGGCGAGAAAATACTCAGTGAAGAGGTAGCGACAGAAGCCAGGTTACAGTGGGATGGATGACAACAGAGGAGGACATCAACTAAACGAGGGGTAAGGAAGTCAGGACAAGTTCTTTTCAAAAAGGTTGCCATTGAATTGTAGGGGACAAATAGCACTGAAGATGGATATATGGTCGAGGAGACATTTATATACATTTACAATCAGAGATTCTGGGGCGGGAAGATATTGAGTGTAAAGGCCAAGACAGACAATCTTGGATGAAGTCAAGTTTGGGAGGCTCAGAGTTCCAGAGACGGAGCCAACTTTTCCACTGCAGTGAAAGGGAGAACTGGCATAGAAGAGGCACTTGCTAAATAGTTTGGATAATAAATGAATAGGCTCGTGAAGGGGTGGTTGAGCCAGTTTGTGGAGCTGAGGTGTCCATTTCTCTTGGGCCTTGAGGGCATACTGAAGCAGGGCTGGGCTTTCCTGCTCGGATGTGAAGGACAAGTGCAACGGCAAGGCCTGTCTTCTGCCCGTCCTCAAGATACCTTGATGATAACTCCCTCTGTCGCCGCGCTTCTTAGGGAAGCCAGAATCTGAGATAGCAGGGGTGACGAGGGGTGTGGGATGTGGCCATGCAAAAAGAACCTCCGCCCAGGAGTCCGAACACTTTGCATTCTGCTCACTTTCTGAAATTGACTGACCACACTGACCTTAGCCGAATTGCATAACTATACATCCAGTTTCTTCCTTTGTAAAAACTGTGTGATATTAGCTTCGCTGCCTATTGTACAGATTACAGCTTTTACAGAATTGCTTTTTCACTATAGACTGGGGGTGCCAAAAAAGTGTCTACAGGTGGACACTTTGGCCAACGTTGCTCAAGCAGTAGTTCGCCGTCCTCAGAAGTGCCTGGATGCTGGATGCTCTGAGCACTTCTTGTAGTTGCAGAAGTCAAACATGGCTTGCATTCATCTTTTGTTATTGGTATATATTATTACAATTTTAATCGTTTTTTCCTTTCTTAAAACGTATATACATTTTTTGGCACCCTCTGTGTATATATACTTAAATATTATAAGTGTTGTAAAGCACAGTATAGCTGCAAAGCCCCATCAATGTATACCGCAGGCACCCTGAGAGTGGGGGTTGCTTGTGCAGTGTGCCCTGTGGAGCTGTTTAATCCTGTCTAACTATATGTGCATGTGTGGCACGGCCCTGGAGTAGCATCTGCCAGGTTCCTCCTTGGCTTCTACACATGTTGAGAACTTGGCCTGACTGATATAGGGCATTCCCGCTGGCACAGAAAGTGCCTGGAGGGAGAAGCATATTAAAATAAAAAAACTCATTACTTTCTCAGGACTAGGACATAGAAAGTTCAAACAGCTTTATAAATTGCCTCCAGGAATTAGAAGGCAAAAATTAACTCTGCCTCAAGAATTTGCATCCACGTTATGAAGCCTACTTCCTCCCTCCTCTCCTAATTGTCTCCATCTCCATTGCCACAAAGCAAAAGACAACCCAAGCATTTTCTTCTGCAGAGTTCCTCAGCCTCTCTATGGAGATAAATAAACACTGAAGACATAAGGTATATTTACCATCTTCTAGCGCAGCTTCCAGATTCCTAGCAGGCCTTTTGATTAACTCCCATCATGCAATACCGGATTGCTTTTAGATTCAGACGACGTGGAAATAACGGTTTGCTTGCATAGCTGGCATAATGGGTATAAATTAAACTGATAATACCTGGCATCCACTTCTCACCAACATTGTAAAGGTTAATGAGATAGTCCCTGTGAGTCAATTTGTGTCCTTCATCTTCATCTAGAAGCATTCATTATGCCAAATTGGACCAGACACGGGTGAGAGACTGTGTCACACTGACTCATTTTCTTATCAATTGTGCATTTTGAAATCAGATTTCTGGGTTATTTGCTTTGTTCCTCCTCTTGTGGCTTCATTTCCCAAACAATGACTTCACTGACCTTAAATTTTGAAAGATAGTCTTGTCCCCAGATTTAGTTCTGCATTCGACTCTACCATGGCTCAGGTTATCAAGTATCATTTAGAGTGAACAAAGAAGGATTCAAATAAGACAATAATGTAATCTATGTTGGCCATGAGGAATGGAGCTTATGAACACGTGATAAATGGACCTAAGGGAGAGAGAAGAACAATATTGATTATAATATATAATACAAAAGAAAGTACAGAAAAGTGAACTGAGGATTGAGTGGGCTCTAAGCCATAAGAGGTGTGCAGCAATCATCATGTACTTTTTTGTTTCTGCTGAAATCCAGCAGGAAAGTGAGAATTCTCTCTGATGGAGGCATGGTTCAAAGAAGATGTCTATAATCTCTTGGAAACAAATTGCATTGCTTCATTCACTCTGTAGATGTGCACAAGAGACTTAAAGATATGGTTCCTTAAAATGAAATTCAAATTATGGCCCATGGAGTCCACCACCAAAGTTGCACAACCAGAAAGCTTAAAAACAGTTATTTCTTACATCAGCTGGAGGCCTAGAAAAAGGTTTTGTTCTTTTCTCTAATAGCTAATTACTACATGTGTAAGGCAGCCTAACTCTGCACTTACACACACACACACACACACACACACACACACACACACACACACAAGTAAAATTCCAGATGGAAACAAGAGGCCTTCTGTTTTGGTGATGTAGCATTTGTTGACATTCCAAAAGCATAGACACATTTGAGTAACTAGCTGCTATTAGGGAAAAAATTTTAAGATCAACATTGCTAAGTGCAAAATAAGAGCAATGGGTATGTCAGCGAACAAACTGAAGATTGCTTGATAGGAAGGTGTTTGCGGGGATGGATGAGAAAGGTGAAGAGATTAGGAAGCACAAACTGGTAGTAACAAAATAGTCACAGAGATGTGAAATACAGTATCAGAAATATAGTCAATAATATTGTGAAAACTGTGTATAGTGTCAGATGGGTACTAGACTTATCAGGGGGATCACTTCATAAATTATATACATGCCTAACCACTATGCTGTACACCTGAAACTGATATAAAATAATATTGAATGTCAACTATAATAAAAAATTATATTGGGTGATTGGAAAAGTCATGACGTATTTTTTCTGTTTTTCGTTGCAAAAATGCATCATGACTTTTCCAACAACCCTAATATATATAGTCACAGGATGTAAGGTACAGCATAGGGAATATAGTCAATGGTATTATAATATCTTATGTACCGTGTCAGATGGCATAGGCTTGTTGGGGTTATCACCTGTGAGGGGTGTAAACAAGTGTCTAATCACTATGTTGTTTTGTACACCTGAAAATAATGATAAAAAAGAGGGTTCCTTTCTTCAATCACATTCCTCCTAGTATATGCCGTCAAAGCCCTCTTGATGCCCTTTTCATGAAGAACATGTACACTATGGTGATTTTATGTTTATCTGAGTTATTATTAATATTATTTGATGAATGTCGGTCTCCTCTGCTAGATCATACGCTTTATGTGTGCAGGGCAGTTGGCATCTTATTCACAGTATTTCTAATGTCTTGAATGATGCCTGATTAAAAAATAATATGCAATAAATATTTGTTAAAGATTAAAAAAATGGGTATTTAAAGGCTGATTATAAAAAATTATAGTCTATCATGGAGCAAAAACTATTGGAGCTACATAATGAAAACAAAACATATGAAACATATGAAAACAAAATGTCCTTATTTAACTTTTGACTGTTCTGAATCTAAATAATGAGAATCCTAACCTACAAGTTCAGGAATATCTATACATCACCCATTAGACTCTAAGTTCTCTGAGAGCAGGGTCACCTTCGTCCCCCCTCACAGTGCTTGGAATAGGGCAGTGCACAATTGATGCTCAATACATATTTTTAGATGAAATAATGTATATTTGCTTTGTCACAATTTGGTTGTATAACTGACACAAAGTATGAAGGCAGAGACTTATTACAAATAAGATTTTTCTTCCTTGAGACTTTTCTGGGCCCTCAACAGTGCACAATAGGAAGCGATGGAAGAAATCTAGGCACTGTTGGCATTCAAAAGGCTTGCTAAGTCTAATGCACTGGGGTCTTCACTACAGTCATGTGAGAGACCACATAACGGTCTGCGGACTGATCTGAAGGTAGGTGGTGCTTGAGCTGTTGACAACAGCCCACCTTTTGATGTTTCCTCTTTTGCAAAATCAAAATAAAAGAGCGAGAAAGAGGGAGGGGAATTGAGGGGGGATGGGAGGAGAGGGAGGGGAGGAGGGAAAGAAAAAGGAAAAGAATTTAGAACTAATTATTAATATGAGTAACAGGATTTTTTTTGGGGGGGTATTTTATTGAATTCTGCACATAACATTTACAATGAAAACACTGTAAATCCAATGACAAATTTTAGAAATGGATCAGATGAAAATATCACATAATCAACTCACAGGTATTTACTTGATATATATTTAACAGGAGGCCTGAAATTATTATGACAAGAACATTAGCGAATGTGGCATAAGAACTTATTTTAACTTTACATTAACATGTGATAAATTAACATAATTCGATGTCAAAAGCAGACAATATAGAAACAAATATAAAATATGTTTGATTTTGGGGCCGACCTAGTGGTGTGTTGGTTAAGAGCTGGCCTGGGACGCCAGAGAGCCCCAGTTCAGATCCCACATGTGAGGGCCAGTGACACTGCCCTGTACAGCTAAGATGCTGAACAACAGCTCAACCTGGAGCTGGGCAGCCGTGAGTCGCCGGGGCATAGGCTGCAGCCCCTGCTGCAGTGGGTTGCCATGGGCTACCATGTGTAGCCAGCAGCCAGTGTGAGAGGCCAGCAGCCGCTGTGAGTGGCCATCCAGAAGCCGGCGACTGATCTGCCTCACTCGGGAAGAGCGCAATGATGGCGCCAACTTGGGCCAGTGAAGCAACGTCCTCCACAACTAGACTGAAGAACAAAAGGACAGCAACTTGTCTGTTCCCCTTCCCCCAATTCCCCAGCGCTGTTCCCATCCCTCAATTCCCCAAGAAAAACAATTTTAAAAAAAGTTTGATTTTATATTTAATTAATAATCCCAATATTTGATATTATGTCATTGTTTAAGAATGATTATTTCATTTCATACAAAATAATAATTATCTGTTTGAGGAGAACTAAACTTAAGGTTAGAAAATTTTAAATTCGGATATAATATAGCATATGTTCCATTTACTTATTCACAGTAACATTGCATTGCTAGTCATTAAAAGTACAGAATGTATCGCAGACTGTTGATTTACAAGGGAAAGCAGTAACAGTGTCTATACGTTGTTTGAAAAAAGAATGAAAATGTAGCATTATGTCACTGATTAAAACTAAATGTTCTCCATATCCAAACTGGGCAGTCATCACATTTTTATCTGGGAAATTACTTAAGTGGATTTTAAAATATATAAACTTTACCATATATTTGAACTATGACTAATGTTAATAATACTGTTATCTAATACTTGATAACAAACTCTTTTTGAATAGTTACAGGAAATAATGAGTTTTCTTAAAATAAAGACAGTTTTTCTCCCCAACCTTCTTCCCTGTCCTCCCTAGTCATAGAATACATTTGATAAAGAACAGTAGGCTGAAAAATGGTTACTTCTGGAGGGTCTGACAGTCTGTTTTCTCTCTGAATCAAAATGGCTGCAGTTTCTTGGGTTGATTATTGCGTCCTTCAACTGTTCAGAAATCAGTCATTAAGATGGATTCTTTTAAGTGGACATTAGAAAGAAGATGAGTGAAGATCACTTTTTTCAGTCTAGCACTTTGACATCATATGGATTGAGTATCTGGGGTCAGGGTGTATGGACTTAATATGTTTTAGATGGAAAATGGTTGGCTATCCCCCTGTGGAAGGATTACATTTTGGAAGTATCTAAAAAGCCCTGAAAATAACAGCAACAATGCTTTGTAAACAAACCCTAAAATGTCCCAGTGTATCATTTAGAATGAAATTTTAGCCAAAGTTTTAAAGATAATGGCAGTGATAGGAAAAAAATAACATGACAGAAGATGAATAGTGTAAAGAACACAAGATTTAGACCCATTTGCTGGCCATATGATCTTGGACAAGTGTCTTGATTTTTTTAAACCATGTTTGTTCGTTCTCTAAACTTTACATGGTATTAGTACTTCATATGGATATGTTAAAGATTAAGTAAAATGTGAGTGATCTTTGCAAAGTATGAGATAATAAACAAATGTTAGATATCCCTATGAAAAAATTCAATTGTATTTGTTATTCTGACATCTGCATAATTACTATCTATCTGAATAAGATTTCAAATATACATTCTTACTACATTGTGCATATTACATAGAAATACTACACACACAGTTTGCTTTCCCTTGTACATATATGTAGGAACTTTTAAACAAAAATTATACATTTTATAGGGTAGTTTCAAAAATGGTCTATACAGTGCCCTTAAAAATGAAAAAAAAAAGATATCCCTATTTTATATTCATACAGTTTTATGGCATTTAGGAAAAACACTTTGACAGCTTTAAGTAAACTAAATACTTAACCCCGCCTCCCCCACCCCTAAACCCAGCATTACGAGATCGTATCATGGAAACAATTTACCAGAAAAAATACTACTATGGTTTGTCTTAGTATGGTCAGTTCACAAATAGTTCTAAGGTACATCATTAACACAATATGCTAGAATCACCATTTAGCAAATTTCATCAATTTGAAAAACATGGATAAAATTACTTCTCACAAAGATCACTAACACTAGTACATAAGAGATTCAATTACATCTAAAGTGAAAACTCAGATTCACAAAACCAAAATGATCAGATTACATGTTTTAATGAATTGCTCCACTAGCCAAAATACCTATTTCCTGTTATGATAGAGGCCTTAAAAAATGGCTTCCTTTTCTGAATGGAAGGGTACATAAGACTAAACTGAACAAATAATCTCAGTATGACAAAATAGTTCTGTATTATTCAAATGGACTGCTATCATTTTAACAATTTCCTTAGTGTCCATATTTTAGCATCTTTCTATTATAACCTTCTTCTACCATAAAACCAGCAACCAGAATATACTCTTATTTTTCAATGGATATAATTATCTCTTATCTATATTGTACAAAACCTATAACCCTTCTTTTCCCAATTGTCCACTAAAGTCAAACAGAAGCATTTGAGTTATCCCTGAATTTTATTTCTCACTCCTGAGCAAAATTAATTACAATATGGCTCTATCAGGCCTCTTTTGTATTCACAGAAATTGGCAAAATTTTGTGAACGTTATTTTAAATTATAGCCATTGTTGCTTCTGGGACAAAAAGGGCATTCACCTTTTAATGTGACAAAAGTGCACCTTACAATCAGTTACAGTTCATTGATAAGTATAATATATTTAATTCTCATTTGCTAAGTGTTTATTAAACTACAAAAATTTAAATAGAAGTTTCATTGGAAGGGCCATTTTGTTTAGATAACTAAGTCAACATTCAAAAACGAAATACTAAATCATAATAAATAAAACACGGTCAAAATTAAAAGTAAGGTTTACATTGCTACGTCTTGCTGAGGTCAGTTAGCAATATTAGAAATAGGAACATTTGAATTTGCGGTCTGTTCAGTCACATAAGTAGAAATACGTGGTATCTCAGTGACTGAGATACCTATACACATCTAGTTTAACACTGAAAATGTTAGAGAATTTTGAAAGATACAAAGAAATATACAGATTACTAAATTTAAAGTCTTCACTGTCCGGATGAAGAAACTGGGGCTCAGGGAGGTTAAAGGGACTTTCCCAGGGCCCATGAGAACCGTTGGCAGAGCCAGCAGAAATGCACACGTTTAGCTCTACCAAACTGCTTCCTGTGCAAAAGGAATCAGAAGATAGGCAAACACTCCTATCCCTCCCACCTTTCCCCCACCTCCCCCTACACCCAGGATCATAATATCGAGTGTGCAGCAAAGCTCTAGTACTGTTTTAGCATTTCGTATCCCATTTCAAATCACCTTAACATCTAATTAGATTTAACAAATCACCTCCCTCTTTTCCAGCTATTTCATTCGTTTCCATTCCACAGAGTGACTTTTCTACTTTTTCATGATCCCATTATAGACCAGTGTCAACTCTTAGAGAAAAAAAAATCCATTTCCTCTTCTCATAGTTTGAAGAATGACATATTTATGATGCTTTCAAGGCTTACATTTTATTCTTTTCTTCAGAAATACATAAGAAAATCTGAGTACTTCAGTATTCTTCAAAGCCTTTTCACGTGTGTAATGAGGATCTGAGGCTGGAATAGGGCTTTGGGGGTTATTTGACCCAGCACAACCATTTTGCAATTCAGGAAACTGAAAACCTAGCAATGGTAAGTAACTGACCTACTAAGGGTCTGACAGGTAGAAAGTGGGTAAGAATTCTGGTCTCCTGATATCTAGAACAATCCTGTTTTTACTATTCACTCAAATGAACCATATGGGATATGATGGTTTACTCATGTGACCATTCTGTGTTTTTATAGCAAAAGTCAAGGTTTTGTCTTTATTTGAAAGTGTAGCCTGTAATAATAACACAGATATAATATTAAATACATGATAATGCTTTAAGCTGTGTCACTGGTGTTTAATGAAGGTAAGTTCCTATGTCTATTTTTGTAACACCTACAGAACCTCACTAAAACATCTGCATGTCTAAGAGGACAGTTGGTTGATTTGTGTCAATCATCCCAATAGCTAAAGTGAATTACTTTACTGCTGATCAGGCTGTGAGTATCAGTATGAGTACGAAGGTGACTGGAATGGACTGACTATTCCCCAGGCCATTGTCTCTAACACAGGCTAACACAGAAAGAGCACGCGGTGGTGGCTCTATTTTTAATTTAATTACAAATCATCCAGATTGGAGGTTCACATAGCTCAAATCTGAGATAACTATCACTCTTTTATTCCACTTTTTCCTAGAGTGATCTGGTCTCAAAGTTTTGACCATAGAGAAACTACCAGCAGATTGTATGAAATTCACTGTAGACATTGCCTCAAAGAAAGTTACCTGGGTTTTATCTCTTATTCACCTGTTTTGCTGCTAGTAAATATAAGAGTGTGTCAGTTACTGATTCTTATATATTAACAATGAAATTCATCACCTGTATTTCCTTCCATAGGGCATCAAACAGTATTATAATCTTGGCTTTGCTACCAAAATATTTTGATAGGAATTTAAGTTCTACAAGTGCTCTGATTATAACTTAGCATTCTTATGCATTTGAATAACAGGAAACTGGTTATTTATGCATTTGCTCAGGTACTTTTGAAAATAAAATACGGAAAGGAAAAAAGGCTTCTTTATACTAAGTGTTCACAGTTTGACTTTCCATAAGGCTTATTAAATAATATACAAATAGCTACCATTCTGCTGAAATGTCACAGTAAATACATCAATAATGGCACAGAAGTGAAATGTCCCCAAATGGGAAATCATCTTCATGACCTCCTAAATCTCTTTTCCAATGAAAACTTTGCTTTTTTTTATTGAAAAAAGTTTCATTTCTAAAAGAATATAAAAATAGAAAATGAATCCAGAAACCTCTTACACATACAATTTTGAAGGAAATTCTAGAAACATTAGATGAAATACTGCATACGTGTATCTTTAAGAATGTGCTTTGTCTCGCCATACCAAACACTGCATGAAAACTAAATTGAATGAGTACATTATATATGGACTGTGGAAAACTATAACTGAATGTTAAACTTTAGTTAAGATAGACAACTTAAACATATAGTAAGTACTAATATACTTTTTCAAAGTTAAGCTCAGTTAAAACCTGCCTGCAAGACTAAGTTGCAAATCTATCATTTTGAATCAAAAAATAAAAGAATGTTTAATCAAGCAAGGCACATTTCTTTTAGGCAAGTCTGTCTTTAAAACCGTTCATGGGGCACAGTGTAGACTTCACTTATTCACCGGTAAATGGGCTAATCTACATATGGGGGCCTTTGGTACAAAACACACCTTTGCAGATAAAGTTGCACATAACCCAGAACATAGAAGATGACATTATCTCATGATTAAACAGAATCCAGTAGTTAACTGAAAGGAGAAAACAGTAATAGTTGGCTTGTTGGAAACAAACATTTAGGCTTCCTTTATCAGCAATACTGATTAGTTTTTGGATCATTAGATTTCATCAAAATGTCAGAAGGTTGAAACGATAGCCTAATATTAATGTTCTTCTGTATCTCTTGATTGGTATCGTTTTTACTGCATACAATTTGAAGAGACTCCTCCAGCTTCAGAGCTGTTTTCTTTATATAAAGCATTTATTAGAGACATGTTATTTAATGACAACTGAAACAGAAATATGTGCTGGCAGACAGATCACCACCTATTGGCGAAAGGACCAACACTGCATTCTTGAGCTAGGCAATTAAAAAAAGAGCATCCTACTGTCAGTGCAGTTCGACAGTTCTTTCTGTGGGGCTCTTCAGGTATCTGTGGGACAGAATAAACACAATAACTTACTGTATATTTACTTTTTGAAAAATCATAGACCTTACAGTAATGTAAAATAGTCTATCCATTATATTGTACTTTTCAAAACTTTGGATATTTTTCTTACTGTTACCCTGAAAAGGTCAAGCAATTTAATTTTCTGAATGTATTAACTACGTATTCAATGATTTTAATTTCTAAGTTAGAAAAAGTTTCAGAGTATGCTGAAATTATGAACTTTCTATTTTTTATTAATAACGACCTCCAAATGTAGCTCAAACCAATGCGACTGTTGGCTTTTTGAACAGGAAACTATATCTTCATCTTCAGAATCATCTGAAAAGTTTTGAGTGTCTACTGTGTTTTAGAAAAAAATATATATTAATTTTCTCAATGTATTTCCAAGGGTTTCTTACTTTTCTGGCTGTATATCCTACTGTGGTAATCTAAGATGAGAACTCTTTTGAAGTGAATAGAAATCCCATGCTCAGATTAAGTGTTATTGGGGTGAAGAGGAGACAGAAGGAGGGAGGGAGGGAGAAAGCGAGACTGACTCAAAATGAGTACTGTGAAAACCATGTTCTAGGTGCTACAGATGTCATGGCTATAGTTTACCTTGTCATTACAAATAACTTTCAAATCTGTTGATTCTTGAAAATATGAACTCTGCAGAGTTATGTACCACTTTAAGAAATCACAAATTAAGACAACAATAACCACTTGACCAAGGTCTGTTGTGGAAAACCAAGAAATAAAAGTTCAAGGTTTGGTGCTCTCGTCTCCCAACTACTATACATATACTGACAGTGAAGTATTTCCTAAGAATAGCATAAGGCAGCATGGCTGTCTTGGTCACAGAAACTAGAATGGTGTCTGGCACATAGTAGACACTTTATATATTAAATGAATAAATAAATCCCTATCACTTAAGAGCTACTCAGTAAATGTATGTTGAATGAATAAATGGATACGTAAAAATTAGATTGATGTACTCTAGAGATTTACTAATTGTGTTATAAAGACAAAAATAGAAAATGCTTAACCCTGCTCCAGGTTTCAATATGCAAATATTATCCATCATAATACCTACAGAAGACTGGTTCCCATATATACTCCTGGTTTTAGCAGGTGTCTCCAAACCAGTGACCCAAAATTTTAGTGTGCTTTTTAAGGAAGAATCACTCACTTACTAACCTAAACGTTGTATGTTTAGTGTGTGCTGGGTGCCCAGCGAGTGAAGTGTTCCTTACTGGCCTGGGTTACACCTGATCACCCTGCACGGAAGATTAAAACTTCTTAACACTCGTCTTTGATAAAAAAGCAAGAGTATATTCTTGCATCACAGTATGTTTAATTTTCATTATGAGAGTTTGAAAATTATAATGGTCTAATAGCTATTAGTGACTACTAATTATAAGCAATTATAAGGAAGGTGAACGACCCAGCATCCATTTTATTTCCGAAGTGCCTAGCTTCTGCGCAGTGCCACTGTAGCCCTGGTGATCTTGAGATGGTTCTGTTAAGCTATTCTTATCTTGTTACTGTCACATCCTTTCTATATAAGGAGCTGGCCTTTTTTAACCTCATGTGTCAGTCAGTACATGTCTCAAGGCTTTTGGGGTTATTAAATAAATATGGGATAGTTTGACATCCTAATAGATTATAGATGTCATTGCAATTTAATAGAAATAAAAAATAAGGGCCGGCCGAGTGGCACGTTGGTTAAGAGCTGGCTTGGGACGCCAGAGGACCCCGGTTCGGATCCCACATATGAGGGCCAGTGACACCGCCCTCTACAGCTAAGATGCTGAACAACAGCTCAACCTGGAGCTGGGCTGCTGTGAGTCGCCGGCGACGGCGTAGGCTGCAGCCCCTGCTGCAGTGGGGTGCCATGGGCTACCATGTGTAGCCAGCAGCCAGTGTGAATGGCCAGCAGCCGCCAGGAGTGGACGTCCAGAAGCTGGAGACCGATCTGCCTTGCCCGGGAAGAGCGCAATGATGATGCCAACTTGGGCCAGTGAAGCAACGTCCTCCACAACTAGACTGAAGAACAAAACAACAGCAACTTGTGTGTTCCCCTTCCCCCAATTCTCCAGCGCTGTTCCCATCCCCCAATTCCCCAATAAAAAGCTTTTTAAAAAAAAAAGTTTGAGCTCTGTGCAACAGCGGTTCGATATGCCCAGCCTGAGCTGAGCTGCCGCTGAGAAAAAAAAAAAAGAAATAAAAAATAAAAGTGATGCTTGGATAGTAATCATAATGTTTATATCAGTGCCTAAGAAATGGGTTGATGGGATTAGAAGGATGGACATTGCCTTAAGTATTAAAATCAATTCTACAAGAAGACAGAAAGGAAGTATAATATAAAAGGGTGATCTATAATTGAAGATATTTGGCCAAATAAATGTTCTAAACTGTAAAGCAAGAAAAAAAAGAACAGCCAAATTTCTGTAATTATCAAGTTTGTGAAGAAGTAATTAATACCTCCACCAAGGCCTAAATGAAAGAGGTACAGAAACCCATCTTATTTAACTGTTAGCCTCACTAACTTGTATTTGAGGTTAAGGGCTGAAAACATTCCATAACGTTGTTTTATGGGATCTTTGTTTTCATGTGTTTATATTTGACATCTATTAAATAACTTAGAGTTAGCTGCATACCAACAAGTTCTAAAAATTCTGCCAACTACATGGTAATGAATTAGCCCCATGGACTAGAAAGATTTCTTGCTCAATTATGTATAATTCTCTGATTGGCTTCTTGGAAATTATGTACTCTTGGCAAGCAAAAAAACTTTAAACTCACTCAGTAACTAAAGTAGGTAATATGCTAAGATGTGAGCTTTGTCAAAAATCTGGAAAGTCATGGGAAAATGAGCTGTGGGCTGTAATCAATACTACTTTAAGCAGTATTTAGGTCTACTAATAATAAATATCCTCAACTCACATAGTTACCTATAGTTATCTTCTGAAAACAGTTAAAACATTTGCAGGTAAAGGATTTACAGAATCTAGGTATAAAGGAAGTCAAACACAGTGCTTACTTGGAGAAGTTATGTCTCTCTGTGTTTGTTTATTGTTTTTTTTAAAGATTTATTGGGGAATTGGGGAAGGGGAACAGCGTTGAGGAATCGGGGAAGGGGAACAGACAAGTGGCTGTCCTTTTGTTCTTCAGTCTAGTTGTGGACGACGTCGCTTCACTGGCCCAAGTTGGTATCATCATTGCGCTCTTCCCGGGAGAGGCAGTCACTTGCCAGCCATTGGACGGCTGCTCACGGAGGCTCACGGCAGCTCACAAAAGCTCACGAAAGCTCATACCCGCTACCAGCCAGCCCCACTGCAGCCTATGCCATCGCCGGCGACTCACGACAGCCCAGCTCCAGGTCAAGCTGTTGTTCACCATTTTAGCTGTAGAGGGCGCAGTGTCACTGGCCCTCATGTGGGATCCGAACTGGGGCCCTGCTGCTCAGAGCTGACATCCCAGGCCAACTCCCAATCAATGCGCCACTCAGCCGGCCCTCTCTGTGGTTTTTGATTGCCCATTGCACTCTGAAATCTGACATATAGTCACACTCTTGTTTAACATGATTTTATTACAGTTTCTTATAGAAATAACGTATTAGTGAATATCTGATATATTTGTCCTATACTCATACATGAGGCAAATAGAAACTATAATGGCATGTGAGTCTCCCTCTTAAATATCTAGTATTTTGGCTATACCAGATTATAATAGAAAATCCAGTAAAACCCATATTGAGTTAAATAACAGAAAAAGGTATAATTCCTCAACCAAAACCAGAAAAAAAATAAATAAACAAAAATGATTCAGTTCTCTATTTTGTGTCCCAACAATGTGTCCTCAGAAGACAGAAATGATCTCTGTCCTACGTGGGCTTAGTTATATAAAATGATGGAAGGCAAGAGTTTCTAACTTCTACTGGTCTATATATGTAATCCCAAGCACATATATTCATTTTCTTTAATTTAGTGACATATATGGGAAGGAAATTGTGCCACTTGGATGTACAGAGGCCACAGCCAGGTCAATCTCTGGACTGTTGAGAAATCCAGGGAAAGGAGAAAATTCCGAAGGGGAGTTTCTCTTCATATAAGAAGAATCTCCGTTTCCTACTGCAGAAGAAGGTGCATCTGAGACACTATTATCTAAAATCGTGGCAATATCTGCACTACACATTTATATCAATGCTTTAATTAGTTTCAGTAATTCCATATTACACATGTTGGTTTTTCAAAGCCACGTGGTATTTCCCAATACCCACATATGCTACTGGTGTCTCTCACCTATTTTCTTTAGAAATGGCCTAAGTTTTGCCATCATACAAGTCACTCTAAGAATCTGTTTTTACGCCTCATGGATTCAATGGCCCCATCTGCTTTCACATATGAAAAAGGCATTTTAAAAAATAGCCTATTTTTGAAATCCTATAAGTTGACAATATTAAAAATGAGGTTATTTTGTAAAAGAAATCATTTTATCCAGTAAGGCCATATCTACAGTAATGTAATTGTTTAAAGTGATTCACTGATGAACTCTCCAATGCCTTATTCAATCAGCTTCTGTAGTAATGAAGACCCCATGGATCTTTGAGGACTCACCGTTAACTGAAACCAAGACTGAACTTCTTTGGGAATTTCTTAGAATGTCTGCTAGATAGGCAAGTCCTGGAGATATCACTGTACATTTGTGCCATACTACGTGAGCCAATCAGTCAACACGTACGTATTGGATGTCATTAACAAACAGTACTCTATTAGCTATTAGGAAACAAACGTGGTCTCTGTGAAGCATTCTAACTTCTGGGGACCCATGGCATTAAGAATGATATCTCATATGATGTTATATTTAAATTATTTATATTAAGGAATTCTACCCCCAAGATTGTGGATAGTACTTCATGTGGAAAACCTGGGGCCTGTTTTACCCAATGGAAGCCTTCTCCATGAATCATGTACTGCAAGGAATTTTATCCAAAAGAGCAGGTTGAGGAGTATAAGCCGCACAGTGACATCATGAAGCATAGATACACAACATGACAATTTTGTCTAGCTTTCCAACACTCAAATTGGAATGTTATTTCCTTCCTCTCACCCCTCCAAATAAATGCTTATTAAACACCGACTTTATTCCAGGTACTATCCCAGGTCTTGGATACAGAACAAATGAACAGACAAAAATTTTTGTCCTCGTGGAAGGAAAAGGAAGACAAACAATAAACAAAGTAAGTAAACTATCTAACATGTTAGAGGAGAAAATAAAGCAGAGAAAGGATACAGGGACCGCTGCGGGGGACTGCAATTTTAAATAGTGTCCAGGGAAGGCTTCACAGAGATGTTGACACCTAAAGAAGTGATGGAGTGAGCCATGCCGATGTCAGATACTACAGCATCCAGGAAGGGGACAGCAAGTACAAAGACCTGAGGGGAAGCATGCCTGGTGTATCTGAGATAGAGCAAGGAGGCCAGTATGGGAGAAGAGTCAGACATGAGGTCAGAAGGGGAAGTTGGGGGGGGTTATTAGGTAGGGCTTTGCAGGCCACTGTAAGTCCTTTAGTTTGTATTCTGTATGAAATTGGGAGCCAACTGGGGGTTTAGCCACAAGGAAGTGACATGATCTGACAAGTGTTTTAAAAGGATCACTCTGGCTGCTATGCTAAAAATAGACTCAAGCAGGACTTTTCTTCCAAATTAAATCATATGTTTTAATTTAAGGAACATGTTTAAATACATAAAAATAAGAACCTTAGGAGTCAGAGAGAATTTCCATAAAGAACAGGAGTTTAAAATAAACGTATTGAAACACAAGTGAAATCGCAGTGCTGACAGACATATCACACATAGGTACACTGCTAACTTCCATTCGAATCTCAATGGAGATTCCCAAGAGCCTTTGTGCTCTGATAGTAGGGGTGGCTGTGAGGTTGGGGCTCATTAGACGGGCAAGGAAGAGCTTGTCTCTACTCCCTACCATCACAATGGGGGGATGAACCCTGAATCTGCAAAGTCTGGGCCCTGCGTGCACCATATTCTTCAGATATGATGAAATTTGTTGTTGTTGTTCATTTAAGGGCTATCTTACTAACAACCAGAATTCCAGATTTACTTTTCAGGCCAGAGTTCCTATTCTGCACCATTTAGATTGCAACAATAATAAAATGGCTCCCAAGCAAATGGTGGAGCCTTTTTCCCCCCTGATCTCTTCTTAAATGCATTTGATGGTTAATGGTGCAAAATTTGAAATGTAAGGAAAAACACATCCAGTACAAAAAAAAAAAAAGAGAGAGAGAAAAACCATGAAAATGTTTCTTGGTAAAATGTTTTTTCTAATATCAAAGACAAAAGTAGTTTCCAGAATCACTGAAAACAAAGACAAATATTTGAGAACTTTCTAACCTGTCTGAATCATATAAATTCTGTTTCAGGGTGAGTGTGAGCATATAAAGAACACAATGATCATAGACTCTGTAACAGTGGCCATTTTCTGGCAGGTTAGGAGCTGAGTCACCACAGTAAGGTACAGGCTCTGCATGGCTTTCCCTCCCTTCTTCCTGTCTCCTCTGACTTGCCCTCTCTCAAAGGTTATCAACCACTCCCTGCAGGTTATAAAAGGAAACAAAACAAGTGATTTCACTAAAATACATAAAATTGCCAAACACAATATAGGACATTAGTAGTACAGAAGCAATGGTTTTATCATCCTTAGTTTAAAAGACCAAATACAAAACAGAAAGAATAAAACCCCACCCTAAGATGCAAGGCCTAAGTATCCTCTTCCCCGTGTGTATGCTCCTCACCTCTATCTCAGTTTCCATAAGTCTTCAGACTGGGGGACTCATGTGCTTCTTTGCATTTCTGAGTGGGAGGGGTTATCACTTCTATTCACAGCTGAGAGGTGGGAAGGACTTGGAAGATGCTGTAGAAAACGTTGAAATTTTAAATGTATAGAAGTCAGTAAATTATAGTTATGGTTCTCCAAGGAACAGACTGTTGGTATATATTGTACATATTGAATTTATATACTATCAGCAAAGCAATTACTTGAGTATGTTACATGCCGAAGGGATAAATAAGAAATTTTAAGTCAACAAACCATAACTTGAAATTTCTTCTTACTGTGCATTTAAAATTTCAATCCCAAAATTTTAGTTTAGAAATAACTAATACAATACTTCCTCTTATATGTAACTGTCTGTGATTATTTCACCATAGTTGGTGGATATTTAAATTTGGTATGTCAGTTTAAAACATCATAAAGTAAATAAGATAATAACAGTGCTATTATTTTTATCTCTGGATTCACCAGCTGTAGGGTATATAGATTTTTTCCCCCAGGCTATAGATGGTTGTGCACTGATCCAGTCACAACTCCCACGAATCTCTTGTACACACAGAGCTATGTATGTGTGAGTAGACCTTTCAACATCCAAGACCTGCCATTGAGCTCAACAGTGAAGTCTGTGGATTGGCAAAGCTAACTGGCCTGTGTAAACTTAGGCTCATTAGTATTTTGCTCTAAGCCCAAATCATTATCCATTTTCATTTTTCTAAATGATTTTGGACCTTATAGAAGAAGCTACAGCTATTATGTGGGGACAAAATTATATTCTAATGTTGTTTTGAAGACAGATGCTTTCATAAGGCAATAATGTCACAAATTTCAATGAACTGGCAATCTCCTGCTTTCAATCCTTTTGTTCTAAGTAATTTCTCCCTTCTTAATAAGGGAGAGTCCAAATGTTTGCACCACTTTCTGGCATGGCTTTCTGGTAACCTAAGCAAAGCATAAGGAGAAGGAAAAATAACAATTTGCATAATGCTATCACCTATTGTAGATGAAAGCACATGAAAATAGGAAATTAATCTTAAAACTGAAAAATATCCATTGTCCTAGCAGGTATCACTACTGTGACTGATCATAGTTTCTGAGTATTTAAATCCAAATAAATCAATCATATAAGAAAATAATCTTTTATTACTGGAAAAGTCAATCTCTTCATCAGATTTAAATAACTTATATTTGATCCCTACGGTTAAAAATATCTGATGATTAGAAATGTCTGATGATTAGAAAAGGGTTAATTTTCAGTATACTGAATGAAATAGGTTTCTGGAGATATGTTTTGTACAGGAATTCATTAATTAGTAACATGGGCTGAAAAGTCAAACCTAAAAGCGTAAGAAATTTATTTTCTCAAGCTCTTTCAACTCACCCAATAAAAGGGACATGGGATTTGGGGCCAGAATGACTTGGCTTTAAATTACAGCTGGGTCTCTTGATAGCTATGAAGTCTTAGGGAAGTCACTTAACCTTAACCATCTATTTTTACCCTCCTAATATGGGGTTAATAACACTTACCTTGCAAAGTTCAGAAGTGTCAAGAACATCATTGACTCTTAATAAATGGTAATTATTATTGTTATATAGAAAGTAAATAGGAAGACACTGATTATTTGTGTATTTCATATCATTCACAAAGCTCAGTATTAATAATGCAACGCTTGTGAGTAATGATGACAATAATATAATCTCTTAGCGAACAGTGTAATGTAATAATGTAATCTCTTAGCAAAATCTCTGCTGCATATCATGTAATTACTTATTCTAAGTATTATACCTGTATTAACATTTAATAGTCACAACAACCCTATAAGGTACTATTTATTATCCTCATTTTACAAATAAGGAAACTGAGGCACAGAGAGGTTGAGTAATTTGCTCAAGGTCATACAGCAGAGTCAGGATTCAAATCCTGGCAATATGACTGAAAAGCTTTTTCTTTAAACCACTTCATTAAAAGCCTGAAAATAACAATTAATGTAAGATCATAGCCATTCACTCATCAAACATGCATTAAATACATATAAGATGCTACATTCTGTGCTAGGAACTACTATCAAAAACTCTGCCAAGACCCAGAACCTATATCCTTTAAGGAGCTTACAATATGGCAACTAGAAGCAGTTGTGCTACCTCAAACTCAGGACTCAAAAGCCGTATTTCAATGGATTAAAAAAAAAGTTCTCCTTCATATTATTATTATTTAATAACCATACAATTCCAAAAATTATGGTACAACCATATATTACTTATAGAACTCACCAGGGTTTCTACATCTTCTGAATAAATGTGAATAAAACTGTCACTGCACTTTGTTCATCTTTAAGATCTTTTAAGAACAGATACAAAAATTATTCTTATGTTCTTACTATAGTGTGTCTAACAAATAACCACCAAAATGGGTTATAAAAAGAATTTCTGCTCATTAAGAACACCAAAACTTAGTCAGAAGTTAGATCAATGTTGAAAGTAAACCAAATAAGTAGCAAAGAAAACTAGATAAAGGGGTGCTATTTCAATGAACATAGGTTGACACTCATGACCTTATTACCAGGTATATAGATATCCAGCCTCTATTTTTTTCGTCTTTTCCTTCCTGTTCTTTCTCTTATATTATTAATCATTATTTTTCACTGTCTCAAATGCACAAATAATTCCATAAGTAGGCTTCTGACTACCTGAAAATATTTTATGAGCTTTAAAATAGTGTTACTCTCATTTACTCTAGGATAGAATAGTTATAACCTATCGAGATCAAAAAGCAATTGTGAAAAATGTATATAATGTATAATTTATATAATGTATATAAATGATTGTTAAAATAAAATGTTACCATCGCTGCAATTTTAACCATTTTTGTTTCAAAGAACTGTACTGTGGCATACTACCAAATAATAATGTAAATTAAAATTGGAATAATCTAATAGCAGTAGCTTCTGTATTTTATCCTTTCTTTTTAAGGGGAAACAGGTTGTTCAGAAGCCAAGTGGGTTGGTAAATGTAATGGAATCATTTTCAGTTTGGGTGAAGGATATGCTGAAGAGCAATGACTTTTTTTCATCCTTTTGCAACAACAATGGAAACCAAAAGACAGGCAGCAACATGGAAATCAAATGGAAAAGGTTCTAAATGATCTTTACAAGGCACCTAGCAAGCAATTCATATAAAACGACTGGTTTTGCAAGTATCACTAACCTAGACATAAATGGCATTTCCCTGCTTCCCTGTACAGAAAGGAAGTGTTCTCAGCGACCCACACAGCGCTCACCTGGTTATCTCTGTCTTCTGGCAACCCCTGGCATACGGCTGAAACTTTCAGGTATTTCCTCAGGATTTGGTTACTTCCTGTCCCTCCTTTTTATTGATTGTCTGCAATTCCCTCAGTGAAAAACGTGCATCCTTCATAGTTTTCAAGTTTATTTAGCTTTTCAAGTGCTGTAATGGTGACAGTGCTGTTGTAGAATCTGGATTTTTTTTTTTAAAGGAAGTCTGAAGGCTCCTTTGTTAAGAAGGTTTCAGGTACATTGAATCTCTCATTTGCTTATGTACAGAACAGTTTTATATTTGCTTTTGGATTTCATTTGTTGGCTTGAAACTCCATGGTGAAAAAAAAAACAGTAAAGAAGCATCTTTTGAAATTATTGCCCAATTACTGGCATTTAATTCAAATCACGACTGATTGTGGTGTATATCTAACATTCCCAAGAAGATATTTTCCTTCTCGATTCAGTCATTATGGGATGATAGCAATGATTGTGTGTGTGTGTGTGTGTGTGTGTGTGGTAAATATATGCATTTTGTGATTCTTTTCACCATCTTGGACTCTCACAATTAACTTTATTTGTGCAGTTTATTCAAACAGTGGTTTTCCTTAGGAACTCATGTAAGTAGGAACCATCTGGAAAGGATACTGTGGAAACGGCAGGGGCTAGGGGGTGGGGCTAGAGAGCAAGAGATGCCATGACAACCTTTTACGGGTTTCCCAGGAAACATGGGTTGCTATGGGAACTGCATCAGTCAGGTCCAAATTAGTAACTTCCGCTGGAAGGAGTGTCTGCCACTTTAATCTTCTTGTGATACTGCAGAAGCTTCTCTCTCAGATGCATTAAGACATTTTTTTGTTTCTCTCAGCAGCACTGAGAACATCTGTTTCCAGACTTGTATAGATGCTGGCTGGAACACACACACACAGAACTTCACAGGAATCTGTTAGTCTAATACTTTCAAAATGCCTAACAAGCCCCAGAGTTAACTGACTTAGTCAGATCAGGACATCTAGGGAATTTCCTTTGTTCAAAGTTGTACAGATCCTTAAACTTCTGGGAGGGAGGGTTCAAATGGAAATTCCAGTGAAAAACCAAATAAACTTATGGTGGGTTTATAAATCATTTTGATTAGACTTTCCATCCACATATCCATCGCGTAGGCAAGTAAATATCCAATACTGTTGAAGGGTCCACCAAACGGAAGCATCACTTAAGTATGTGCCTGCATTACTGAGTAAAAAAACAGCTAGCTTTTAATTCTGAGGTTAAATAGTTACTCTGTTCTGTAGTTTCATTTCCTCCCAGGATGTACAGGGTTTTTTTCTTTTAATAGGGTGTGTACTAGAAATCAAGTTTCAAGTTAAGTTTGCTGTTTGCAATATTAAGAGAGAGGGAGAAAAAGAAGAGCTGAGAGAATGCAGCCCACTTGCAAAACAGACACCTGTTTCAGTATGAAGCAGTAGGGAGAGGGAGAATGAAGTGTGCTTTCCACTTCCTCATGTCCTTTCCTTGATGAATGGTCTGGAAATGTATAAAACAAGGGCATACACAGACCAAGGGGGCACGGGTCACACAATACAGAGCACAGCATGTCACTTGTATCATACATTAAACATCAGTAAATATCTTTTTGATGTTGACACAGGAGTTGGGGTTATTGTTCGTGGTGCAGGTGGCAGTGGAATTGCCCGTTTTGAAAGGGGTCTGGGGGAACACGCTATGGTTCATACCCCCCTCTTCGATCACCATATACTCCGACTTACTCAGAGTCGAGTTACTCCTTGCTTTTCGGAGCTCCTCGGCTGAAGAGGAGAGGTGCTGGCAGCTCCCCACGTGCATGTACTGGGCTTGCTCTTCTCCTTCGGTCTCCCGGTGGTAGAAGTAATTGAAGTTGGAGACAATCACAGGGACTGGCAAAGCAATGGTTAGGACACCAGCGATGGCACAAAGTGACCCCACAATCTTGCCCCCTATGGTCACTGGGTGCATATCCCCGTAACCTACTGTCGTCATGGTGACCACTGCCCACCAGAAGGCATCCGGGATACTGCTGAAACCCGAAGTGGGGTCGTCTGCCTCGGCAAAGTAGACAGCGCTGGAGAAGAGGATGACCCCGATAAAGAGGAAGAAGATGAGCAGCCCCAACTCCCGCATGGAAGCCTTCAGCGTCTGCCCCAGGATCTGCAGCCCCTTGGAATGGCGGGAGAGCTTGAAGATGCGGAAGACCCGCACCAGCCGGATGACCCTCAGGATGGCCAGGGACATAGCTTGCTGTCCATTGCCCTGTCGCTCAGCCAGCTCGGTGCCCAGAGTGATGAAATAAGGGATGATGGCCACGATGTCTATCAGGTTCATGATGTTTCGCGAGAAGGTGGCTTTGCTGGGGCAAGCGAAGAACCGCACCAGCAGCTCGAAGGAGAACCAAATGATGCACAGAGTCTCCACCACGAAGAAGGGATCCGAGAAGCTGGAGGGTCCGGCGGGGGCCCCCGACGTGCTGTTGCCGGCCGCCTCGGACAGCTCCTGCGACGGCGAGGCGGGGTAGTCCTTCTCGTCGCGGAACTCGGGCAGCGTCTCCAGGCAGAAGATGACGATGGAGATGAGGATGACGAGCACGGACACGATGGCGATGCCCCGCGCCGGCCCGGAGCTCTCCGGGTACTCGAAGAGCAGCCACACCTGGCGCTGGAAGTCGCGGCGGGGCAGCGGCCGCTCCTCCTCCCGCAGGAAGCCCTCGTCCTCGCGGAACTTCTCCATGGCCTCCTCGCCCAGCTGGTAGAAGCGGATCTCCTCGGAGAAGATGTCGATGGGCACGTTAACGGGCCGGCGGATGCGGCCCCCGGACTGGTAGTAGTAGAGGATGGCGTCGAAGCTGGGCCGGTTGCGGTCGAAGAAGTACTCGTTGCGGAGCGGGTCGAAGTACCGCATGCGCCGCTTGGGGTCGCCCAGCAGCGTCTCCGGGAACTGGCAGAGGGTCTTGAGCTGCGTCTCGAAGCGCAGCCCGGAGATGTTGATCACCACGCGCTCCCCGCAGCAGTCCTGCTCGCCGGCGTCCGGCAGCGCGGGCGGCAGCGGCTCGTAGCGGTCCCCGCCGCCCTGAGGCGGGTCCCCGGCGCCGTCGGCCGCCTCCGGCTCCAGCAGGTGGTCCCCGGGCACCACCGTCATGTCGGGAGGCAGCTCGGGGCCTGCGGCGGGCTCGGCGTAGCCGGGGTTCACCAAGGTGTGGGC
>NW_017731931.1:838160-850080 GCF_001890085.2 Hipposideros armiger
CCCGCGGGCTCCTCCGCAGAGACGCCGCCTCTGCCCGCCTCCGCGCCTCCTTCGCGCCCTCCCCGCCCGCGCGCCCGCGCTCCGCGGCCCCTCGGGGTCCCCGCCCACCACGCGGGCGCGCGCGCGGCCACGCCCGGCTCGGCCTCCTTCCTAGCCCCTCTGAGTCACCCGTGCGGCCTCATTGTGCACCTCGCTGTCCCCCCTCCCGAACCTCCACCCCACTGAGGCGGCCCTGCTGGTGTCCGGCCCTGAGCCCGCACCCCTGCGCTCGGCCCGCTCCGGGTCAGCGCCGCTCTCCCCCGGCCCGCGAGGCCACGTCTCAGTTGCGGGGCTTCTCCATCTGTCCTGGATGCGCACCGCTGCCCAGCGAGCGCCCTGGGCCTGGGCGCAGCTGAGGGGCCAGCAGGTGGAGGCAGGAGAGGAGGGCGGATGGGGACGTGCCCCGGACCCGGAGCCGTGTCCAGGGAGAGGGTGGCAGGCCAGGTGGGCGCCCTGGAGAAGAGGCAAGTCTGCGGCCAGTATCCTGAGCCCACTTGAGGGTAGAAGACCGGCAGGCCAGGAGGGCTCTAAATAATTTAGCTCCGGTTTGGATGAGAAGCCGAAGGGCGTATGGGTGCTGATGAGTTTCGCACCCGAAGTCTGAAGAAAGTGGGTCATTTGAGGCCCTCAGGGACTTTGCTTCTTACAGCGAATAGTTCACACTGACTTCCATAGCTGAGATTCCATCCATTGGGAAGAGCCAAGGACCACGTTTCTGGTTGGGATTGGGGAGAGCAGCCTGGTTCTTTCAATGCGGTGAAAATTCCTGGCAGTGAGGAAATAAGAGGAAAAGGAAAAAGCAAAGTCACATCTCAGCTTAAGTCTGTTGTGCGAGGGACGAGAGCGAGACCTGTGCCTAGACACCATCTTCTTAATGTTCCACTGCTGGCTGGTGGGAGGTTTGCCATGCTCTAGTCGTTAAACTGGGAGAACATTCATTCCACAACTTGTATCTCAGTTGCTCTGTTTGGGCCTGAAGACAATAACTTACATTTATTCCCTTTGAACCCAAACTATTTCTCCAAATTGTCGTGGTCACTTTACACAATTTCTGTTTCCAGACATTTTAGCAACTCTAATTTAGTTAACCCCAGGCTTAAAAATGTGTTTTCTGTTGTATGGTTGAAATCATAACAAAAGAGGAACTGTTGTCTAGACAACTCCCTCACCCATCATACCTTAGCTGGCAATTGGACGTGAAGTAAGAGTGGTTTGTGGTCATGGCTTGCCACCACTGCTCCCAACCCCCAGATTCACTAGGGCAGAGACTAGGTCTTACTCAGTTTATGTCCCTAGCAGCTACCGAAGTGCTTGATGAATAGTAGGAACTCAATATGTTTGCTGAATTGAACTCCGCAACCAGTGATTCTTTGCATGTCTGTCTGCTCCTGGATGTCAACATGTCTTCTTCCTGAGTGCAGAACCACTGAGATTCCTGGAATGAGGAGTGAGGGTAGGCTGGGCGCACAATACAGTACATTACTCAGCTGTGCCACAGGGCTCCCACCTCTGCCTCTTCCGGATACAACGAGGACCCATATTCTTTACTCTCCTTCTATCTTCCACTTTACCTCCAGGTCAGCGCTGGGCACTTCAGGCAGTGACATATGTTGTAAGATGGTAAAAGTGGGAAGCCATGTAAAACATTCTCACAAAACCAGAACACTGCTTTTGAGCTGGCGATTAGGGTAGCAGTAGAATCAATCATTCATATCTTTAAATCTAAGAAGAAGATGGCTTGCTGCAAGGATGGCCCCGGAGAAAGGCAAAGACCCTATTTTTAAAAGACCAAATGTTTCATGCACTTTTATGTCTGACTTAGAAAGTGATTTATTTCTCCATTTGCAGGAATTAGTACTGAAATTAATATTAATCAATGGCAAGGAAGACCAGAACAGAGGATGGTCCTGTGATGGATGGTCACGAGCTTCTCCCTGCTGTGAAGTATCTCTCCTTCAGAAATGACTATTTTCATCCCTTTCATGTATTTGCCTTATCTGGAAGACTGATTACGAGCTCCTTAGGACAACCCTTACTTTATATTTGAGGGCCAGAGAAGTTTAGCAAGTTCTTCAAGCTCACACAGCTAGTTAGTAGCAGAGCTGGGCCTGAAACCTTGGACCATTTCCAAGTGCAGTGTTCTCTCTACTGTATCACACTGTGAAGCTCTTAATGTTGATCACTGTGAGTGCTTAATAAATACTAGATTTCTAACAGCAGCCTATTTGCTTCTGATTGCCGACTAGTTCGCTTCGCTTCATATTTATTTTAACTGAAAACCACCGCCTTCTGACGGCTAGTCTATTGTTTATAGGAAATGAGTTGGTGGGCGAATTCCAGCCCTGTTGGACAACAGAACCCATCACAACAAATCAATGTCAAACATGGCACTTCAGGAGGAACACATACCATTTATTTAGTACCCCCAGTGGAGTATCTCAAAGTGAATTGAAAATGTCTCATTAATCCCCATGACACCCCTGTGGGATAATAATAATATTATTGCAATGTTTAAGCACAGAACTGTGGCAAAGCCAGCAGCTTCTCCAAGCATGTGCAGAATTGCTTCACTTTGCAGTCTTCAATATTAGAGCCTAAGTAAAACCACCAGGTTTGCAAGTGGCAAGGGTAAATCTAGGTGTATGGGCTTCCTATGTTGCTCTGGATGCAGCTGGGGTTTCTCACAGACCACAATAGTACTAGAAATAGCTCACCAGTGGTTTCCTAGGTGGTGGACAGCTCTGAAATTTACCCAGAGGTGTTTGAGAGTGGGCTAAGGCAGGCCTAGAGATCACCACTGATTAATTCAGATGAATGAATGGAGAAAGACCACCCACTACGTGCAAGGCATTGTTCTAGGTACTGTGGGAGTATGAAGTTTGAACATAGACCTTGCCCTCGATAGGCTTACATGGAGGTTAGGAAAATAGGATATAAATCCATGAAAATCTTTACAACAGTGTTAGTTAATAATACCAGACAATAGTACCAGAAATGTCACAAGATACTCTGTAACTTATTTGGTCTGTTCGCCCAAGTTGGCTGCCTTACTGTGTCTCAGTCATACCAAGCTAGTTCTTACCTCAGGGTCTTCGTATTTGCTCTTCCCTCTGCCTGAAACACTCTTCCTCCAGATTTTCACATGGCTTTCTCCATCACTTTAGGTCTCCGTTTAAAATGTCACTTCATCAGAGATGACTTCCCTGACCACAACCATCCGATTTCAAAGATTTCCTCTTCTTCTCCCCACTTGGTAACTTCCTAAACTCTTACCTGCTTTATTTTTCCTTATTGCATTTATTTACTTGAAATTATATTTTATATTTATTCAGTTATTTGTTTATTGACTGTCTCCTGCTCTAAAACATAAACTCCCCGATGGCAGGGTTTTGACTTTTTCACTTCTGTATCACCAAAATCTAGAACAGTACCTGGCACACAATAGATGCCTAATCAGTATATGTTGAATGGAGGGAAGAAAAGCTGCAGAGTGAATGCACAGGCATATTAAGGTGCAATGAGTGAACCCGTTTTACTGGTATAGGTTAGTATTTTGGAGAGGTGTCTGTCCAGTTCTGGTTCTGTTTCTTAGAACCAGGTGGGCTGTGCAGATATGCAAGGATCGTTTTTTAAAGTGTCACTTCTCCCTTTTTCTCTACTTTCCCTTCTTCCCACCATCCTGGACGGGTCTATCCTGAACTCCAGAATTATATTCCAAACTGCCCACTTGGATAGTATTTCCGCAGACACCCCAAACTTAATATTTATAGTACTGAACTCATTATCTTTCTCTCCAAACTTGCTTCTCTTCCTGTTTTTCTTATTTCATGCTAGACTATGAAGTCATTCCTGAATGGCTCCTCTACCCCTCACATCTAGTTGGTCATTAAGTGCTTTCTAGTCTCCAAGTCCCTTTCAATTCTACCTATCCTCACCTCCATTCTCACTGCTGCTGCCCCAGTTCAGGTTGCCATGATCGTTTCATAACAGGCTGTCTGCTTTCAATCTCGCTTTTATGTATTTCATCCTCCAGGAAGCCCCTGAGTTATTTTTGTAAAACATAGATTGAATCACATTGCTCTCTAGGGATGGTTGAACCCTGGCCCTCACCTATCCTTCTGGCCGCATCTTCTCTGTTCTCTCCATACCACTTGCTAGACCCTGGACATGCCACCCAATTGCCGGACCCTGGACATGCCACCCAATTGCCACTGCCAAGCCTTGGCTCATGCTAGCTGTTCAGGCTCTAACTCACTGGATACCACTTCTACCTTTTTGTTCCCCACTAGTGAATCCAATCCTCAAGGTCCAGCTTAGAGCTCACCTCTCTTGAGACACCCGTACCCCCCTCCCCCATCCTCCTGTCAGTAATGATTACCACTTCAAAGGCAGCTCAATAAAACTAATTACAAATGAATTCATGAATTCTCTTTTTCATCAGAGCTTTTATGGCATTTTGTTCAGCGTCCCAGTAGAGGGCTTTCCTGGACTATATTTAGTGTGTACGATATGATCTCTTGCCCTGTGGGAATGTGAACTCTATAATACTAACACCTAATATACTGAGCAGTGAGCCGACTGTGCTAAGTAAGCTAGGACTGTGTCAAGCACTTTATATGCAGTAACCTCCAATAGCCCGGTAGCTAGGCAATATTACTACTATGCTGTTTCACACGTGGAGAAAGTGAGTGCAGGCTGGGAAGGTCACTTCTGTAAGATCATAGAGCTAGGAAATGGCAGATCCAGGATTCAAACTGAGAAGTGCACATTCTCAAGCCCAACCTTAGTCCAACTCTGTGAGGATCACAGGGATTGTCTGATTCATCTCTGTATTTCCAGCCTCCAATATGGTGCTGACAGATGCGATGTTTTTTGAATAGTATAACAGAAGAAAAATGATTATGAAGCATGAATACTTATTCATGAAGAAGCTGATAGAGAGCCCATAATGAAGGTATTATTCCCAGTCCTTAACACGACGGTTATAAATGGGCTCTCCTGAACTTGTCCCATTTTTTAAGAAGTCAGGAAGAGGCTAGCTAGAGAAAGGGAGCTATTCCAGAGCTAGACACAGACACAGGTCCTGCCTGGGGTGAGGGCGGCTCCCTAGTGTTGCTGTGTCCCTCAGAATGACCCAGCAGTCTCAATCTCACATGGCAGGGTGATTTTCAAGAAAAACCAAAAACAGAAACAACCTATTCAGGGAAGAAAAGACTGGAATTCCATCAGCAAGAATGCCAACCAAAGAGCTAAAAGTATTATGTGAGGTAAAGCATTTAAATAAGCCTGATGTTTCTCCTTCAGTCTCTGTGCATAAGAGAGTGCAATCAGACACTGAAACACCTGCACAGCCTTTTCTGGTTCTGGGTAATTTATTGAAAAATCAGGCATAGTCACACCTCTAATCACAAATGAGATGTGCAATTAATGATGAGACAAGCAGTAAAGCTTCCTGGTATGTACAAATTATTGTTTGCAGATGGGAATCTTAACATTTGTAGAAACAACTAACTGAATGGCTTTAGACCACTGCCAAACACGTTAAATTTCTTTTAACCAGATGTGCATTACAAATAATACTTTTACCATAGCTTTCCTCAAAGTGGATTTGACCAAGAATGTTTGAAAATATCTAGACGATTCCTTGTATTTGTTTCCTTGTGTTCCATCTGTGAGGTGCTTTGTTGTGAGGCTGTGGGTGAGCCACAATAAAATTAATTTCAAGGGCTAAAGAGATTATTTTAGTCACATGATGGAGTGAACTGTTGAGCATAAATCGACATAAAATTGTAAAGCGTTAGCAGGCATTTGTGGGAATCTATTGAAACACTGTAAGGTCAAGGGTACATGTTGATTGAGGTTTTTTGCATTGCTATTCTGGTGAAAATCAAAACACATTTTATTAATCTACAGATGTAATGTTACGGGGTTATTACTCTGTCATTAGGTTTTGCAATGATGTTGACGAAGTAATTCAAGAACATGCCTGTAGAATTGCATTACAATTTTATTCAATTTTCATTGCAATAGTAATAATGTTAATGAAAGTGTATAAAGGCCCCAAATGATCCAATTAATGCTGAGTATTATAATGACAAAAGAATATGAATGTTATTCATCATACCTGTGCAATGGACTCCCTTTGAATTTAGGAACCCACCTGTAGGATGCCAGCCCCAACAGGCATTTGAACAGAACATTATGCCAAATGCTTTTATGTCAAAGATTAGCTTTCGGAAAAAGCCTACTATGTGAACATGCTTATCCATTGTTATTTAAAACAAGCGAATGTTAAGATGTGCTGCAGTATAGCAGAAAAGGTTCTAGGCTTGGATGCTAACTATCTGGAGTTAAGGTGACCTTGGCAAATCCATTTACCTGTCTGTCTCAGTTCCTCCTCTGTATGAAGAAATGATAGCTAAATGAAGAAAAGAATAGCTAAGCCACATGCTATGAGAGTTAGATTATGTATGTGAAAGTGCTCAGTTCCTCATCTTGCATACAGTAGGTGCTCAGTTTTTGTTTGTTCACTCATATTTTCCATGCAACATAAATGCAGAAAGGAGGGAGTGGGTAAGATGCACTAGGACTTTCATACTTCATTGCAAAAGACCACATTGCAATTTAAGCCCTTTATCTGTGGTATCTCAAAGAACAGGCCTCTCACTTCTGGTTTCAATTAACTTGTGGTGCAAGAGCACCCCCACTTAGCAGGGCTTATAAAACTAGTCAGAGAACAAAGGGTATCCTTTAGGATCAGAACTCTGGTATTTCCTGGTTATTAACACTATCGTGTCCGTCTCTTCAATACTCAGTGCTTGGCAGCTAGTCGGCACTCAGGACATATTTGTTGAAATAAACTTTTTTTGTTTTAAAGATTATTTAGTCTAACACATTCTTTTTACAAACAGAGTTAATTATGGTCTCAAGACATAAGTAACTTCTATCAAAAGTCCAGTGTTTAGTTAGTGATGAAGTCAGAATAGAATCTAATGTTACTAATTTCCAGCCAAATGCAATTAACTTTTATCCCTACTTTTCTTCTTTTTTTAATTCTCTCATTTATTTAGTGATCTCCTTCCCTCTGGTCCCCCTTTCTTTTCTTTCCACAATACTTATACCTGCAATACACTAAGACGTGTGCCGTGCCTGCTCTTATCCATGTCTGAGACATCCTGCCTTGCCTGACCTCCCTGGACCCACCCCCAGTTCTGCCTGTATCTACGTCTGCCAGACTCTTTTTGCATTTGCTGACATCTCTGCTTAGATCTCTGGTTACTTTCCCGTTCCTTTAAGCCTTTTTACTTCTACAAACCTTTTGCAGCTTCCTGACTTATCAGACAACTCATAAAGCAGGGTTTCTTACTCCTCTTCTTTGGCTCCTAAATCCTGGGGCAGAGCCTGAGATTCTGCTCTTTGGTGACTCTACTGGTGCCCCCTGCTGGGGAGAGCATGTCAACCTCTCCCTTCAAACCTGTGCTGGACAGTCTACACTTGACAAGATCAATGCTGCGTGATTGTTGAGCCCATTTCAATTGGGGCAGCAGCCTCAACAGCACTAGCTTAATGGGACCTGGAGTAGGTCATACACCCTAATTCTGATATGCCGATGTGAGCCCTGAGGTGTCTGCATGTCTACCACGTTGGCGTCTGCCCCATCTCCTGTCCTACTCACCCAGCTCTTAAAACTTGAGTTCTGCCTCATTTTCCTCTAGTTATAAACCTGGACTACCTCCCTACCAGCTCCTGTCAGGCTCTTCCTTGTGAGACTGGCCCTGCTCCCTGTGTAACCAACTGCCGCCTGAATCCTGCTCTCCAAGGGCCACCCCTCCTGAAACCATTGCCTGGCCACTATCAAGCTTCTGGATGTCCATTGCTACCAGTGTGGACATGACTGGGTATCGTTCTTCACACTGTTAGAAGTGGCTGATCCCCGTTCTTCTGCTACCATGTTGAGGAGATGTCCTTTCAGGTCAGATCTTAGCAAGATGACAGACTTTAGAGAGGAGCACAGAGAATACCACTTTCTTGCACCCGGGAGAATAAAACAGCAAAATTGGAAAGGAGAGATTCAATCTCCAAATGTCGACATCTAAGATGTAGGAACTGAATGTGCTGTGGTGATATATATTATTAATGGGAATAAGTGCCCCTTTTGCCCAAGAACCCTGGCTGCATTGCTTTGGGAGATAATGCATCGCTAAGTACTCATGACACCCTACTGTAAGGCTGATTCCTAAACAAATGGGCTGAAACTTGATTACTCCTAATTCTGAAGCACGAGGGCTCTCTGGGCCCACCTCGGCAAGGAGAATGGAATCAAAGGTGCCAACTAAAGAGAATATTCCAGATGCCCACATTCAAATATGTAATCAGAGAGTGTTTTAAGTGCACCTGAGTGCTTTAGTGCTTCATGAGTGGTCCAGCTCCATTATCCCATATATTGAGTGAACAGCTCTTACTTTTTAGAACGCTGTGTGCCTGAGTCAGAGGAAAAGCTGAGGATGATTAGAATACTGGAATATTCCTTTTTTGTCAGTTGTTACTGAATCCAGATTGACTTTGGAGGTAAAAAAAAACCCACCTCAACTCTATGCCACATAAAATATATTGTAAGTGGGGTCTCCTGAGTTTATTCTCCTAAGATAATTAACATGGTAACAGAAAATTGATGGCAAGACCAAGAAACATGGATCACTCAGTTTGCCAGGTTTTCTTAATCCACCTGGTGAATGATCTCTTGGTTCAATAAAGGAACATGTTTAGCAAACTCCAAAATAGATTGGTTTTATAATCTCTGCATTTACCATTTAGATTACAGAATCAGGGGCCATATCTTCATTATTATCTTCCTCAGTGCCTGGGATACTTTCTACTCGTATATTGTAGGCCTCCATAGATATTAATAGAATATTTAATGAATTCCCATTTCCTATATTGCCAACGGATCCAGCTCACTGATAAATTTTAGCATAATATTTTTGCTGCCTGAATGCAACCTTGGTCATAGTCTGCAACCACTTACATCGTTTCTTCCCATTTTAACATATTTATACTTTGCCTTATGTCCCATGTCTATAAAATCTCTGAGACAGAGTGTGAAGTGCAAGATTAATGCTCCTTTTGCACCCAAATATAATTAAGTAATGAATTTCAACTGCACATTTCAATATGACAATAATATAAAGACAGGCTGATATGTGTTTTTAATGATTTTCCTTATAGCTTTAGCCCCACCCACCCTTCTTCAAGGTCTCACAGCAGCTTTAGTATGATATTTGCTAATTTAGATGCACCTTACACGAAGTATGGAGTTTGCATAAATGCAACAAAATCCATAACACTCCTGTATAATAGAGGGCAGGGAAATGCAGGGCCCTTCTGCTGTGGGGATAGAATATGAAGCAGCTTCAGCTGCTAAGACAGATTAATTCTTCAGAGTCAGAAAACAGCCTTCTACTTCAGTCAGCCCAATTTCTGCCAAATCACCAGGAAGATAAATGCATCATTCTGCGAGGACAGACGACATGTTGGAAATCAGGTAATTTAATTTCAAATATGAAATATGTCTAATTGATTTGCAATACTGTCCCTGGTGTCCTGCCCATGGAGGATGCAATATTTGGAGGTTTCTGGACCTGTGACACCAGCTAAAACAACATCAGCTGCCATTCCTGCTTAGAAGACAAGAATGCAGAAAAAACATGGAGGACAGTGATGCATGACCAGTAACTCCGGCTGGCTGTTGCACCTTATCAACCAGAGGCTGGTAGCACAAAAACATTATTATGAGACCAATTTCGTTTCCAGTGACACCATCAAACAGCACTTGTGAAATCGCCGTGCTCTTAATGGGAACCCTCATATACAGTTAAGGACAGAATTTAGATTAGGATGTGAGCGGGCCAAAAAAGCTGTCTCTGACAGGAGATAAATGTGTCCTTTAGCCTATCTTGATCCGGCTTATGAAATAATATTACCAAGTAGTGATTACTTTTTTTTTTTTGTGGTCTGACTTCAGTCATTTTTCCACCCTTAGAACGGCATTAAAATAAAGGAATGGAACTTCAATTAATACTATAATAATCCTCATTGCCGATGTTGGCTTTTAAGTTCATCGCCATCAAATTTCTGCATGATGTTTTAAAAGATGCTCAAGAGATTAAAAATCCCGATTAAATATTTCCAGTTCTTACTAATATAAATCCATCCAGCTTAAAAGTATTAATATGATAAATGCTAAGAATAGCAACATCCACAATGAATATGTTGGACCATTGTAAATTGCTATATTTATCTGATTTAGTTTCCTGAATGTTGCCTCTGGCTCCAAAACAGACTATTGGATAGTTCTGTCTGGAATAAAAGGATGTCAGAAATAATTCTGGCTAACTACATGAGGAGCAATTTATACGTCGATTACACATCTGCCAAGTATTTAGCATAACAAATCAGCATAAAATAGAATGTGATAAAAGGTATATTGTTACAAGCTATATTTGATGTCAGAGGGGTAGAAGATGGGGGTTATCACTTTGTGAGGGGTGTAAATGTCTAAGTATTACATTGTTTTGTACACCTGAAACTAAAAAAAAAAGAAAAAAAGAAAAGAAACAAAGAAACAAAAGGTATATTGTTACAAAAGTAAAAATTGAGACAATAGTTAAACTAATGGTTGTTTCAAATGTAATGTTTGCTACATCTCCTGAAAATTGGTCAGCCAGCAAAAAGTACTAATACTATATTTTAGCATTTACATTTTTTTTCTTTAGAAGCTGTGATGATGGCTTATGTATAATAGATGCTTGAATTTTGAGGCAGGTTGAGATTCTATCCTATGAATAGGAACACTGACCTGAACATTACAGCCACCTTTGGAAGAAGTTTATTTAACCAAATTCTTAAGCTAGCTTTTTAAAATGTAAAAAATTAGAGATAGTATACCTACAGCATCAAAGTATCTCACATAATACTGGCTTGCATCCATCTATCATCTATCTATCTATCATCTATCTATCTATCATCTATCTATCTATCTACAATATATACAATATATATGTACACATATATATTTATACTTATATATAATATTTATGCATGCCTATATATAATATATTTAAATATATACTCATAAAAAGGTGATTACTAATAATCATATTAATCATATTAATAATTATTCTTTTCTGGAGCTCTTAAATCAGTTTTGTTCATGGCCCCTGTTGGCCAAGTCTATTTATAGCATTCTATTTTGGGCATAAACCTTTCCTAATGATATGATGAGTGTCTGATCTTCCAAATTGATCTCAAGGCAGCACAGAGGCTCAGTCCCCAGACATGTAACAGGGCATGTCATGCCACCTCGGGCTTAGGTACAAAGGGCTTCCCTTCAATGTTCCTCAGTTTCCATGTTTGCTCGAGACCCCCTGACAGAGCACCACACTTATTTTTCTGTATATGTTTGTGACATTTCTACTCTGGGGATTTCCTGTATAATCAGCTCCATTTCATTATTTTTTATGAAGTGACAGAGAGTCTGGACTTATGGACACCTTTGCATCTGTTCCAGCACATTTGCTTATTGCTGAGTTTAAAAGTGTTCTCAGGCCCATCTTTATATTATAGCACTATTAATTCATCCTCAAATATGTACTGGGGATTGTGGGCTAGGGCATTATTTTAACATCATCAGCCCCAATTATATATTATGTGCTTTTTTTTTTTAAGATTTTTATTGGGGCATTGGGGGGAAGGGAACAGTGCTGGGGAATTGGGGGAAGGGGAACAGACTAGTTGCTGTCGTTTTGTTCTTCAGTCTAGTTGTGGAGGACGTTGCTTCACTGGCCCAAGTTGGCACCATCATTGCGTTCTTCCCGGGCGAGGC
>NW_017731931.1:850280-877404 GCF_001890085.2 Hipposideros armiger
GGGCAGTGTCACTGGCCCTCCTATGTGGGATCTGAACCGGGGCCCTCTGGCGTCCCAAGCCAGTTCTTAACCATCGTGCCACTCGGCCGGCCCTTTTTTTTAAATTCCAAATTATCTAAGCAATTTAAAAATAATCGTTTTCTTTTATAAAATCTTTTTTAAAAGAAATACTGAAAACTGTAAACAAAAGTATCTAAAACCTTCATTGCTAATTTCCTCTGTTACTAAATAATACTCTGTTACTAAATGACTTAAATTGCTTAAAACAAACAAAAAATAGACAAAGTTTTGTATTCACAACTTTGCTTAATATAGTAGAATAAGATACTATATGCTTCTCTTAGTTAATGCTTATGTTCTTGCTGTTGGCTTGTTTGCAGATTATTTCATTAGGTTGTCCTCTAATTCCAGGCTTTTACAGTCTGAAACCTGCCCAGTGTTTTTGCAGGTGGAAGTCTGGAGGAGCTCTGGGCTAATAGGAACAATCAGGACTCGAAGTTCGAGTCCCAGTTCCCTGGGTTCCTAAATCTCCCCAAGACTCCATTTTCCTCATCTGTTATTAGAGGATGATAACTAGTTTACAGGGTGGTTGTGAGGATTAAATGAAATAAGATTCATAGAGTGCCTAACACAACACCTGTTATATATTTAATCTGATATGCTCTAAAAGCCTTTGCCCATTTTTGCTGGAAGTAAAATATTAGTATTCAGCATTACCTCTAACTTGAGTGGATGAACTGGCCATGGGCAGAGACAGCTGTGTACCAACAGTTTGCTCTGGGTCAGTTTAATTCAATTTGAGTCAATAAATAATAAGTGCACACCCAGCACTTGGTCCATTACTCAGACCTTCATATGGCCTGCATCAACTTTTGTAGCAGCATTCCTTATGCCTGAGTCTCCTGGATTTGCTGAGCTAGACAGTTTCACCCACAGTCAGTTCCACCTGGATGAAGAGCCACCTACAGGGCAGAAACTGATTGAGAGAACTTCACATGCCATCTGAGGTCACCTTCACTCAAAGGATGCTTGCTGGCTGCTGAGAAGTATCCTATCAGAAAAAGAACAAGAGAAATAATTTGACATCGAGGGCCTGTCTTGAGAGATGAGATTCACAAATTCATCAGCAAACGAGGTGAAGAAAATCACTGAACACAAAAATAAGATCTGAGCATCTGAGCTCACTGGGGCTCATCTAATCTGTCCCCACCAGCCCAAGGGGTGTTCCCTACAAATTGCTTTACCTTTTCAGCTAGTTAGTTCTGCCTTTCCCAAGGATGGTGGGTCTTGCATAATCCACATCTGGGAAATAAAAGCAATGTTTGCCTTGCCTTCTTTTCCTTTTGCAATCAAGGCTTGTGGCCTCCAAAACAAAAGGTGGCAAACGGGAGGAGAGAGGAGGCGAAGGAGAAATCGAAGAGTGCAGCAAACACGTTTCAAATCAGGTTGAGCCACAGCCTAGGAACCCAGAATTAACAAGTGTGAGATACTGTTGGGGTTCTTAGTGGCAACTGTTGCCAGTTTAGCAAAAGAGCAGTGCTTTTGAAGCCAGATTTGGAGAGCAGATTTTGCGAAAAATCTAGGATGCTGCTGCCTCCCATGACTTGGTTCTAATTTTGGTTTCGGGCTGCCCTCCATGCTCCCACCTCACGCAGTCATTCTATTTGGGGGCTTATTGTGGAGGAAGCCAGCCAATGTTACAGCCAGAAAGGGAGAAAGAAAAGGCCAAATATATATTTTTTTCTATTTGAAACAGAAAAACAAACTTAAAGTAATCTAGATTTTATAAGTATGTTTACAGCTGTCCCTAGTCACTGCCGGAGCTCACCAAACTGCTCACCTCAGCATGCTGAGAGCAGATATTTCACTTACATTTTTTTTTCTCACTTGCAAAAGTTAATCTCTCTGCAGCTCAGCACTGGTTCCCCACCTTTCTCCTTATCAGACTCTGCTCTAATCCCCATGGCTCCCCAGGCTTCCTGGGGTTAATGTAAGGAGAGAGGAAGGATCCAGGAGTCTGACAAGAGGCAGCCCCCTGATAGCCACTGATGTGGATCTGTGGGAAGGATGGCAGTGGGGGTCGGGTGTGACAAGGAGGGGCCCGCACAATTCTGCTGCCTGCAGACGCTTCTCCCTCAAGCTTGATGTGCATCCCGTGTGAGCTTATGCTGGACCTTCCATGTGCCCATCTCTTATTCTCAGAACCTCCTCTGCTGCTAAGATTCCTGAGACCCTCAGGGCAAGGCTAAGCCTGAGGGACTCCAGGTCAGTTCCAGGCCTCACCTGGTCCTGGCGGTGAGCAGGTTGCGCAGGATGTTAGGTTGAGTCCCCCCACCCCAAGCCTTTGGGTTCTCTGGTTCCTTCAGCACATGGGTGTGAGCTGGGTTAGGCTCCGGGAACCCCATCCTCCCCCACTGGAATGTCCAAAGCCGTCCTAGGATCCATCTTAATGCCAAGGAACACTTTGCTTTCATGGGCAGGACCCATCACATGGCCTAATGATGGCTGATGGAATGCCTGAGATGGCATTTTCCCAGACCATTTGATCGCTCTATGAGTTACAGTAACAGAACAGATTAAAAGTAGGTCTGCTCCGTGGATGCACATGGCTTCTCTCCACTCACCGAACTGCTGTGTAACACCTCTTTTTCTTTCTCAGCTCTTCATCTTTTTAAGGGTCTAGGGACCTCTTTCCTGAGCAGGACACAATCTGGTGATTTAGTCTGAATTTTCTGTTTTTATTTCTGGTGCTCTGAGCATCTTGGTTTGGAGTTGGAGTTGTGGCTTGGCATTGGGCTTTGAATGCGCTCTTCCCATTCTCAGAAGAGTGCAGCTGGCTTAGCTGGGCTTCGAGATGCTTCAGTCAGCCCTACCTTCAGAGATGGGGTCATGGCTCCAGCCCTAGAGAAGGGGCTGGGAGCTACAGTAATGGCGGCCTTCTCAGAATCCACAGGAGACCGAGGGGGCGAAACAGAGAGAAGGAAAATGTCTTAAAAACTTTCTACTTTGGAAACAAGGGGTTTCATCATTTAGCCCATATTTCCCCAATGTTGCGCGCTTCGTGCAGCTGCTTTACGGCTCACCTGATTCTGGCCCATTTGGGAAAATATCTGCCAGAATCATCTGTCCCTGCATTCTGTTTATATTGCTTCTTATAACAGCTAGGCCTAGAGTTGTGACAAAGATTAAAGCTCTGATAATAGTATTACTCATACTAGTTATTTTTGTAAGTGTCTGACATGTAAGTTATTCTTCCCATTTTAGAGATGAGGAAACAGCCTTAGCACTCATGGAAATGTTGTGAGGCTAGGATGAGATAATGTCTGAAAAGTGCTATGACACAGTAAGAGCTTGATACATGAGGTATTGTTGTTATTATTTTTGGCATTACCTATTGACATTTGAAGATGACACAGAGGGAAACAAAAGCCACCATTTAGAAAGGGCCAGTTGGTCTCTCAGCTGGTGCTGGAAGGGTAAGGACCCTGGTTGGGTCCTCACAGTCTAGGCCCATGGTTCCCAACCTTTGGCTTCCATCAGAGTCAACTGTGGGGCCTTCAGAACTAGAGATTACTAGGACCTATCCTAGACACCCCAAACCAAAGTCTCCAAAGATGGGTTTTGGAAACTCACATTAAAACAAAACAAAACAGAGCTGCTTAGTCAGATGAGACTGTTGGCCAGAAAGTTTGGGAGCCACAGTCTGGGGTCTGACCTCTATTTTGGGTGTTAGAAACTTTTTTGGGGGTGGTAAGTTTCCTGAGGTGTTCTCACATTCAACATGTTTCTCACAAGTGACTGACGTAGGGATCAGAGTGACAATTGACAGTGAGAACTATAATTGAGCATTGGGTTTTTGTTAGTCAAGGACCATGCTTTCCCTGCAGGCTGAATATGGCCAGGTGAGCAGGGACCCAGAGGCACAGGAGGCCAGTGCATGATCCCAAGAGTCAGGACCATCAAACATCATGAATCTGAGGCATTCATATCCATCCCAAGAAGGTACCTGCTGTATAAATAGAATACTCACGTTCATGAGCCCAGGTGCAGTCAGATTTGGTCTCTGACACTCACTTTACTGGAGCCTTAACTCTACCCCCTTTCTAAAAAAACACATTTTTTTTAACATAAAAAGTACAATATAGTTGATTAGCAAAGCCCATTTCTAGTTAAAATTCAATACAAATGTCCATAGTTAGCAAGACTTTTCAAGACACAGACATTCTTATCCTTGGTTTGTTACTGGGAGATTAGCACAATCTTTCTGGAGGACCTGTTAGCACAAAGTGTCAGTAGCTGCAAGGATGCTCCTTGGCACCATTAATCATACTGAGACATTGGAAGCAACCTTGATGTCCAATAGAAGTAGATACCCTCATTATCATGTATGCACAGACATAATGGAATGATATATAGTCATGGTTTAGAATAACATTTAATTGCATGAAAAACATTTAAAATATATTGTTAAGTGAGAAAACATGCCTCAAAAAATATGTACAGATTCTTGTGTGTATGAAAGGAAATATACAAAAAAATGTTAATGTAATTGTCTCTGGATGATTGGATTATGAGTGATTTGATTTTCTTCTTTTTTACTTATCTAGCCACATATTTTTTTAAAAAAATTATCATAAGATCATATATTAGTTTCATTGGGAAAATAATCAAGTAAGCATATTATAAAAGTCACAATGGAGGTGGGTTCCTCTGAGGGTATATCTGAGTCACCACAACTATATTTTGGGTGGTTTTCAAATACAGTTTTGGGGGGCTGTATTATTTTTATTAATGGTGGCTGTCACTCATTACTGCTTGATCTGAGCTCACTCCATTCACAGGAGGTAATACTAATTTCAGTTTTGGTCTTCAAAACTGTCACCTCTTGGTGTTGTGTACACAATTTAGCCACTGTGATGGGAACAGTCATTTAATAAACAATTATTGAGTACTTTCTCTGCGCCAGACTTTGAGAATACTTACTTGAATAATATATAGTCACTGCCCCAAAGAGTCAGGTGGGGAGAGAAAGAAATGTGAGACAAATTATAAGTGACTTAATAGATGAGACTCTGAGAGCCCAGAGGAGGGACAATCTAATTTTGACTGGGAAAGTTAGCAAAGGTTTAATAGAGGAGGCAACTTTTATGCTAGCTCCTAAAAGATGAGTAGGAGTTTCCCAGGTGAGGGAGGAAGGGAAGAGCAAGCCGCTCATACAGAAACACAGAGTCATGAAAAGGCACAGTGGAGAATGGTGACAAGTTTGGTGTGGCTAGAGCTCGGGGTTTTGGAGAGAAGGGAGAGGAAATGGAACTGCAGCAACAAATTAATACTTGATAGTAGAGTCTCGTGTGCCATGGTACAGAATTTTAATTTGATCTTATGGGGAATGGAAACCAACAGAGGTTTGTAAACAGGAAAGTGACATTGTAGATCTATTTTTAAGGACAAAACTCTGGTGACTATGTGGGAGGTGGACGAGGTTGGGGAAGAGGCTGGCAGCAGGAGATGGTTGAGAGGCTATTGTGGTATTTAAGATGAGGGACGATAAGGGGCCAGGCTCAGTCCGTGGCCCTGGGAATAGAGAGAAAAGGTTTGATTTGAGAGGCCTCTAGTGAGGAGGGAGAAAATTTCTCCATTCCCCTCTTGTGTATTTTCCATGCATTTTCGAGATGTAAACCTCCATATTGAACATTACTCTGCCAACCCAAACTTGAATCAGTGTATAAGCACCTGTGTTTGACAAAGCCCCATGGATCCAAATCCAGTTTGCATTGAGTGTTTCCCGCATAATGAGTAACGGCTGCAGTGTACAAAACAAAACCACCCCCAACTCACATGTGTTTCTGTGATTCCTGAAGATGCTGGGAGAAGATGAAAACACAGTTATGAGTGTTGGTTTTTAAGAAAATGTCAGACCCAAAATATTCAACCATAGTCTCCCGCTGACTCAACACGCCTGTAGTTTGCACGAGGCACCTTTAGAAATGATAGCAGTTTTTTGGTTAAGAATATGGTGTTTAGGGATTAACCCAGAGTATTTTAGGGGCTGCAGCCAAAGATTTGAGCACGGAGCCTAGGGGCCATGCTGTGGCATCTTATGGAGTTTTCAAATGTGTCTTGTCATAAACTGACTGGAGCACAGTTACCAGACTGAAAAGAGGGTGTGTATGTGAGCAATCATAAACACCCAGAGCCACAGGATCCATTGTGAAGGAAGGTGCTGAGTGGGAAGTGAGACAGGAGACTAAATGTAGAAAACTCTGCCTCGGAGCTTGACCAGGGTCAATCAAACTGCAGGCTAGTGATTTGGTTATTCTTCAAACCTATATTTGTTAAATATTTGCTCATCATTTAATCAGAGGTGAGGAGAAATGCTCCATGGACAAAGGCAGCTGGTGACAGACAGCTCAGAGTTTCAAATGTCCCAAACAATTTAGCTCTGGCCCAAGGGGAGTCATCGGTCTTGCAGAACAAACACCTTACAGTTACATGGACCTGCCCCTTAGAAAGCAGTTAACAAACTTGGTCACAACTCTTGAGACTCACTCTCTCCACCCCTAAGAACTTCACACACCATTGTAATTCTGGAAATATAATTTTTTCTCCATCTTGCTGTCTTCCTAAGGATGTTTTGGAATCCATTATTGTTTGCTGCTCTCAGCATGCTCTCTCTGGAGACTAGCTTAGGAATGGCTGGAGGCTTTAGTGTAATGATCTGGGAGCGAACACCCATTGCCTTCTTCCATTTGGACACCTATGTCCAATCCCTCCAATCTGGTGTGTGTGATCTACAGTGAGAGTCAGCTTTGGCCTTGATCTAGCTCCTCCGACCTTCTAAACTCTGCACGTTCAAGAGGGCACAGCTACCATTTCTGTTACGCTTCAAGGCACTCTCTTCTCAGCCAGAGTCATCCCTAAACATCTAGGAAATGAAATACAGCAGCCTGCAATGATGACGCTCAGAGTAAGAAATATTTATGCAAAAAAAGACGTTAATGTAGTTAGGAGAACTTTGACTTTTGCATTTCTTGACTTACTTAAAGAACACTACTCAGCAATACATTGTTTTATATGGGAGTTGTTGAGAGGGTGGGGGGTGTTCTGTCTTGGTTACTGGAAGAGAAAGCAAGACAAAATAGCAGAATATTGTCTTTCATTTGTGCATGTCAAAGGATCCTCAACAAGAATGTGTGCATTTACATGGATTCTTTTCCAGTATAGGCTCTGCAGTTGGAAATTGGTTTACTCAGGAAGAAATCAGCTACTTGTTTTTTATCTCACACAGCTGTGAGAAAATGAGCCTACTAAACTATACAAAATGATTGAGAGCATTTGTTTCTTAGCATTTCAGGCTGGCTGGTGGCAATACAGAGTGAAATGGCATTTAGACAGTACTCTCCCAAGCTTTACTCTTCCTTATGAGGCCCTAGGTAGAAGGCATAAATGTTTCAGATGCACTTATTTGATTTATTCACAAAGAAATGAATTTACAGAGATGTCCCGGGAAAAAAACCCAAAAACGTAAAATATGTTGTGAGAGAACAGGGCACCCGCCCCACCACAGGATGGAACCAATCCCCATAAATAGATGAGTTTTTAATTCCCTTATTAATTTAATTAATTAGTTCATGAATTCCCTCCTTCATTATTAAAGTAGATGTTGAATTTTTACCATGTGTTCTGTCATTGCTTTGCTTTTTATTCCTAATGCTCAGTAGTAAAAAGTGGGGAGATTTCCCTCCCATTTTTTCTTCTCTGTCTGTGTACCTTCCCATACTGTGTAACTTCCCATACATGTAAAACTGGGCATGCATGCAGTGGGTTCAAGGACATAGCTGATTCCTGCTGTGTGAGTGTGTGCACGTGAGAGAGAAGGTCAGGGTGGGAGAAAGAAAGAGATTCAAGTAACTCCTACAATCATTTATGGGAAGTTGCAAAGGAGCCTTTACATCACCCAACAAGAGGTCACGTGCTTGTAGCATTAGACAGTTTCTCTCAGGGGCCATTCCCTTTCTTTAATCCATTGGCACATCTTCTGGGCCTTGATTCCTATAGCTGGGGAAATTTTGGCATGCCATCCTATTTTCACCCTCCTATTGAAGGTTGGATTATTGTTTTTTCTTAGGTCCTCCCTTTCTTTGGTCTCTACATGGAAATGAGGAGCATAGTTACAGAATTCAGCTTTGATAAGCTTGGGATATAGATTTTCCTCGAATCTTATCATTTTGTCTATTCCATCAAACACAGATGTTCTTACTTCTCTTGCCTTACTCCCTCAGACAACCCTCTTCTCTTCCTGTGCACCAGATTGCATATCTGTCTCCTTATCCCTAATCTTGGTCGGAGCCTTGCCTCTCAGATTCCTTTGACTCAAGAAACCTCTATAAGTTTCCCTGGTAATGAACTCAAAGAAGCATTTTCCTAATGCTAATGCCCTACATTGACAGAAAGCAGTGGTCGGAGGCATATTGGAGAACAGAGAGGTGCAAGCACCCAGCGAGGGCCTGAGTGTCATTCGCTGATCTTCACACGCAGAGAGGGTAACGGCCACTGGGATCTTTGAGATCCTCTGGCATAGCCATTTTATTTAACAGAAAAGGTAATGGAAGACCATAGAATTGAAAGACCAACCCAAGTCCTTGCAGCTAGCAAACACCGAAGCAGCCCCCATCTCTTGACTCCTGGCCCCATGCTCCTCTGCCACCCAGAGCTGCCTCTATAGCCATTTGCCATTTTGCTGTCCAAACCTGAGGCTTAATGAGGCTTCTCCTTCTATTTCCACCAGGAACAGAGCAGGCCTGACTTTCTATTCTGATCTGCTGACTTCGAGGCCAGTTTATCATCAGTGTTATTCTTTGAAGCTGAATGAAATCCCCCCAAAGGTAGGGCATTGGGAGGGGTCAACATCAGAATCACTAGGCAGTACTTACAGGGTCCCTTTGAACCTCCTGCATTACTGCGCCTGCGTTCCTAGAACACCAACAAGTCCTCAACATTTTTCAGGAGCTCGTTTTTTTAGACTTGTACCTGCTGATTAATTAATTGAAAAAAGCTACTGGAGCACAAACATAATCTCCCCCTGTTAGTCATTCCTGGATGGGGAAGAGGGAATCATGTTAATTTGGGCAATTTCTATTCTGCTCATGTCTCCGGAGCCCGTCGCTCTGGCCCACAGAGCATGAGCTCATGAGCTCACAGTTTAATTGGGTTAGAAATTAAATGAATGCTTTTTCCTTCCAAAGGAGAAGAAAGCCGCCCATACCAAGACTAGCAATTAAAATTGCAGGAAGATACTTGGCAGGAGTGTCAACAGCGAGGCACAAACCAAGAGGAGGAGAACAAAAGCCCTCACCTCCAGAAAGGGCCAGAAAGTTTGAGAGGCAATTCTCAACTACGATAGGTGTGGCGTGGGAATGAGATGGATTTGCAACCATCTAGGTAATCTTCAAGATGCATCTATGAGAGAAAGGAGAGAGTAAATTATGCTGTATTCATGTGTTTTTGTTCTTCCGTAAAGATGAAAGAAGCTTCTGGATGGAATGACTGGTTAGTTGAGATGATTCTATACCTCCTTAAATCTAAATTCGGAGATGTCATATGAAACTCAAACCTAGCCTCACCGACCCATGATGCTGATGGAGTTATGCGCTGCATCTCCCTCAAAGTGACCTCATGACTTCTGGGCATTTCCAAACGGGTGTCTGACATGTGCCCCAAACCCAGTCTGTCAGCAGCAGCCACTGTGGGGTATCTCCTACTTGCCCAAGAGCCCCGTGAAAAAGCATCACTGCTGCACTGCTCACTCTTAGACATCAGCGTCCATCCAGGGGCCACCTCTCAAAGCTTCCATAGCTGCCAGGCCTTTAGGCAAAGGTAAGGAGAATTTGTTGCTCAGCATCTCAAAAGGCTTCCAAGAAAAAATTCTGACTTCAGGTCTTTATCTTTCCAGTTCTACATATTCAGACTCAGACCAAGGGGCTAGGTGAACAATTCAATGACCCGATCTTTATCGATTACCTATAATGTGCCTGGCACTTTTGTACAAACTGGGCATACAGCAATGAACATAGAGACTTGGTTCCTGTCTTTATCATTGCCTTCCTCTCTCCCCTTCCTCTGCCCCATCTACATCCTTCCAACACCGATTATCCTGCTTTCCCTAGCTGCAAAACACACATTCCCGTGGATATTGATAAATAATAAATACCTTGAAGAAGAGGGTGTTGGGGAGAAAGTAGCTACCGTAGTGGCAGTGTTGGCGCTTCAGCTTGACCAGCCAAGATGCTCTGTACGGCCCCAAAACCCACACACCTAAATGGAATAGACAATCACATTCTAAGGAACTGGTCAATGTTAACTCAATTTCCCTAACAGTGTTAGTATGTGGATGGAAGGAAGGCGTTTCAGTTTAATAATTACAGTGAATGTTTTAGTTCTGTACATTTCTGTATATTTGCAAAATATGGTATGCTTGTAGCAAAATATGCCTCCTCCTCCCACACTGACTCATTAATTCAGCAAATGTTTACTGGGCACCTACTTATATGCCAAACACGGGTCTAGTCGATTGGGATGTAACAAAGGACGAGATGGACCAAAATGCCTGCCTTCGAACAGTCTACATCATAAGACACAGTCAATATAAACTACCAATAGCTTTACTACAGAAAGCTCATCTCTGACAGGTGATGGTATTACTTCCCAAGCTTGATTCTCTCCTCCAACATGTACCTCCAGCAAAAACCTACTCATCCTTCAAATTTCAGCTTAGAAGAGTTTCCTTCTCAGTGGAGCTTTACCAGACATTTCTGCTCTTCCAGAAACAAAGAAAGGCATTTGTTATTTACTACACCCACCAAACTTTTTATATACTCCCATTATAGATTTTATGACGCTGAATTGCAATTGCTTTTCACTATACCCATATCCTCCTCCAAACTGTGAGAATCTTTTTAAATTCAATTTATTGGAGTGACAATGGTTAATAAAATTATATAGGTTTCTAGTAATATATATATATATATATATATATATATACACACACACACACATATATATAAACTATAAATAAATGAAAATAAATAGTATGTTAGTTAAATGTGTTCAGGAGAAAAATAGAATGAGAAGAGGCATAAGGAATGTTGGGGGTTGAGGGGAGGCTGGGAGGTGATCAGGGAATGTCCTTGAAAAGGAGACATTTAACTCCAGAAAGTAATGAGAGGCATGGCACGTAGGTGTCTTAAAAAGAACATTCCAGGGACGGCCGGTTAGCTCAGTTGGTTAGAGCACAGTGCTCATAACACCAGGGTTGCCGGTTCGATTCCCACATGGGCCACTGAGCTGCGCCCTCCACAACTAGATTGAAACAACTATTTGACTTGGAGCTGATGGGTCCTGGGAAAACACACTGTTCCCCAGCTATAAATAAATAAATAAATAAATAAATAAATAAAGAAATAAAAACATTCCAGGCTTCCAGAACAGCAAATGCAAAGACCCTAAGGTGAAAAGGTGCTTGGAATATTCATGAAAACGCAGGAAAGCAGAATGACCATGGAGCAGAGACAGGGGGTGAGCACTGGGAGATAAGGCCAGAGATATGCAGGGGGCCACACCTTATAGGGCCCTGTGGATTCTACAAAGGACATTGGCATTTACTCTGAGTGAGATGGGAAGTCATTGAAGGGTTTTGAGCAGAGACTGATATGATCTGACTCTTGTTTCAACAGGATAATTCTAGCCATTCCTTGGAGAATAGACTGAAGAGGGCAAGGGTGGAAGCAGGGAGTCTAATTAGCGGAGTGTTGAAATAATTGAGGTGGGAGGTGACAGAGGCTTGCACCAGGGTACTAGCAGAGAAAGAGGTGAGAAGGCACATGTCATATTCTTTCATAATTCTGAATATTATTTCCATTAGACCACATGATAACATTTGGCTTCTCTGACAATTTAAAAGTTTGGCTTTTTGGTGATGAAATGAGTTAATACGTGTCAAGTGCAAAAATGACCCCTGGCATATGGCAGGCATTTGAGGAGTGCTAGTTATTGCTTATTTTTATATTTTTCCATATAGCTATTTCTAAAAACGATTTGCTACAGCTAATAACCAAAACTGTGTGTCCATATACATAATTGGTTAAAATGAAAATAAAGATCAGAAATCATGCATACGAGGAAAAGGATTGTAATTGGACCAGAAATTAGACTATTACTGTAATTAAGCACTAATTCAATTTTGGTGCTTCCTGACAGCCAGGACGAGAAATGAAATCCCATATTTCATAAAGTCTGTCTGATAAGAGAAAACAGCAATTTTCAGGAGATCTGGAATTGTTCTTGGCACTCAATTCCCATGGATTCTTAATATAAAGGACTCTGATTATTGGTATACAATGTTCTCAACAGCAATTCAGTAGGTAATGCAGAGACATTGTTTGTTGGGCTGTTTCTTTTATTGACTCACAATAGAATTATTAAGTAATAACTCAGTGAAGCCACTAGGGAGACAGCATGGTGTAGTGAAAAGGGGATTAGATAAGTTCTTCAAAAAGCTGAGCCTGAGTCCCTTTGTATCTGTCTGAGATTCAGCACACTTAACCTTTTTGAGCCTTAGTTTCAACATCTGTAAAATGGGCTCCATATTAAGTCCTTCTCTGTCCACCTGGCAAAATTCTTGAGAGGAATGAATGAGATGATCCATTTCAATGATATCTTCACTCATTCAATCAACAAATATTTACTAAGGGTCCTCTCTGTGTCGGTTGCTGTTATAAGCGTTGAGTGAAAAAAAAAGAAAAGTCCAGGCCCACTCTAATGAAGCTTTTATTCTAGCTGTAGAAGATAAACACTTAAAAAACCCATTCACCACAGTTAAGATAATAGAGGGAATGAAGGAAATTAAAGGAGGGTAAAGAGATAAGAGAGTGAATCTAGAGAGACAGAGAGTTCACGGGTCCCCTGGCTGCCCCTGTGAAATATCACCTGCCATCTGCACTTTTGACTGGAGTCTACTTCATACATTTATTCATTATTTCAATAAACATTTACAGAGCGACTCCCACCTGCCGGAGTCTGGGCAGTCTGTTCAATAATTGCCAGTTTATTATTCAGTTGATCCACTCACATGGCCTGACTTGCCCTCTGGTGACCAGCAGCATGCAAAGGTGGGACCTCTGCCTAGTGGGGGTGAGGAACTAGGCCAGAGAGCCCTCAACCTTACTCAAATAGGCAGCCTCTTCCGCCCTGCCTCCTTACATGCAAGTATTAGTGTGCTCGAGCTGTCATAACGGAACACCACAGACGGGGTGTCTGAAACAACAGAGGTTTATTTTGTCACAGCTCCGGAGGCTAGAAGGCTGACATCAAGATGTCAGCAGGTTTGGTTTCTCCTGAGGCCTCTCTCCTTGGCTTGCAAATGGCCGTCTTCTCACTGTGTGCTCACGTGGCCTTTCCTCTGTGCCCGCACATTCCTGATGTCTCTGAATGTTCAAATTTCCTTTTCTTAGAAGGACACCAGTCAGACTGGATTAGGGCCCACCCTAATAGCCTCCTTTTAACTTAATGACCTCTTTGAAAGCCCTCTTTCAGAACGGGTATTGAGGGTTGGGGCTTCAACATATGAGTTTTGAATGGGCACCGTTTTGGCCCCTAACAACCCACTTCTTACTCTGATCAGGCCATCCTGCCGTCATCCCATAAACATCCCTGTGTTTTCGCAGCTTGGCAGTCTCTCTCTTCCTCTCTCCTTATTTAATTCCCACGCATCATTTAAGGTCCCAATCCTCTGCCATTTCCTCTGAGAAGCTTGGCCTGAGCAGCCCAAGCAGGTATGACAAGACCCTTCTGGGCTTTCTTTACCATTTACAGCATGAATCAAAATCCCTCAAATTGTACATATGAATGGATATGCTTTATTTTCATGGTTTGATTACAAGCTTCTAGGAGGTAAGAATGAAATCTTAGGGGCCGGCCGGGTGACTCAGTTGGTTAGAGCGCGCACTTTTAACAAGGTTGCTGGTTCGACTCCCACATGCCCGGCCTCTGCCCCTCCCCCACCCCCCAGCCCTGCAACTAGATTGAAAACAGTGACTAAACTTGAAGCTGAGCTTGCGTCCTCCACAACTAAGATTGAAGGACAACAACTTGACTTGGAGCTGATGGGTCCTGGAAAAACACAATATTCCCTTCCCCAATTCTCCAACACTGTTCCCTTCCTCAATTCCCCAATAAAACATCTTAAAAAAAAAATTCCCTAGTATAAGCTGGCACTATAATATTGGGTTGTCAGAAAAGTCATGACACATTTTTGCAACGAAAAGCATAAAAAAATACGTCATGACTTTTCCGACAACCAAATATAAACACATTAAATATATGTTATTTGATGAACATGAAATCTAGTACCTCATAATATGGAGACTTTCATCGGCAGCTAGTAAGGAAGATGGTTGTTGCTAAGCATACTTGTTCCAAACTGTATGTTTCTTGAGGGTATTTCTTATCAGTCACTAAGATTTTACTTTCACTTTCAATCCTTATCTGTTGATAGAAATGTCACCTCCATCAGAGAGCTGCTGATTTGCTGCCTCTGATGAGGTGACTTGATAGCTCAAAGGGGTGTATTGGGCTATCCTTTTCATCATATGCAGTTTTAGGTTGATTGGCTTGGAAGTTTTTTGGGCTTTGTTTTTAAATTTAAGTTGACCAGCTGTCCAAGTTGCTTAGGCATGATACCCTGCTCTTTGAAGGTTCAACATGCATGTGGTCTCTAGTACTGTCCCCTTCTCCTTTTTGAAACTGGATGTGGGATTGGTGGCGGGAGCTGCGGTTGTACAAATGGAGTTTATGTGAAATCTAGCACTGAAAGAACTGTCTGGACCTTTTCTTATTTTTAATGCAAAAATCATTCTTGTTAGAAAATAATGGAAGGCCCTTGATGCCATTGCTGTATATGCTCCCCTGCCATCTGGCAGCTCCCTAGGCTGCTGGTTGGAATAGCAGACATCTTTCAAAAGCAGGTCAGTGTGGTGGCCAACAGCCATGGTCTCTGAGTCAACCTGTCTGGGTTGAAGGCTCATCTCTGCCACGTACTGGCTTTGTGGCCTTGATTGGTTTGATGTCACCAGTCTGTAAAATGGGATTAATAATGACGTCTTCCTCATAGGATTGTTATAAGGATTTGATGAGTTAGCCTATGGAAAGAATTTAGGATGGAATCTGGGACACATTACCTACACAGTGAGTGATAGTTATTATGTTCTGTGCCTCTGTGAGAAACTCCCTCATTCTTCTAGCTCATGGCTTGTAAAGGACCATCCCTTATCTTTATATGTCTCCCACCCAACCCCACAAGGTGGTCTTCCATTGCTTAGCAAGGAGTTTTTTACCAAAATGGTTTTCTCTAAGGTAGTTAACTTTAAAGGGAAAAAGCATAACTTTGGATCAGCCATCCCCCCGCCCCCGACACACACACACACACACACACACACACACACACACACACACACACACATTTCTCTCTATCTCGTTGGCTACTACGCTAGGTCAAGCCATCTTCATCTTTAGTCTGGACCCTTACCTGGTTCATGGATGCTCTCTGATGTGCCCCCCTAAATTCCCTTCTCAATTAAATACGCAAAGGAATCTCTTTAAAATGCAATTTTGATCAAGTTATTCCTCTGCTGAAAACCTCCAGTTCCTTCCTATTACACTTAAATAAAATCCAAAGGCCATCCTGTGGTGTACCAGGAAGGCCCTGTGTGAGCCAGCTCGACAGGCTGATGAGTTTCTTTCTGGTGCTCAAACATGCTGAGCACAGTCCCACTCCAGCATTTTGCTCCTGCTGTCCCTTTTGATTGAGGAGTCTCTCTAGATCTTTGCATGGATGACACCTGATTATTCAGATCTCAGCTCAGACAGAGGCAGCAGAGAGAAATGGTCACAAGCACAACTTTGGAGCCAAACTGCTTGAATCTAAATCTTGGGCTTCACCACTGCCTAGCTATGTGAACTTAGAAAAGTTACTCAGCCTCTCTGTGCCCCAGTTTCCTCATCTGTCATAGTCATAATAGCAGCTCCTACACCATGGCATTTTTTTGAGTTTAAAATGTATCAACATTTGTTTCTTTTTTTAACAGAGATTGGTATACAGTAAGCACTATGTAAGTGCTTGTTTAAAAAATTAAAATGTTATTTCCTCAAAGACTCCTTTTCTGACTCATTCCAAGTTACTATCTTCCCCAGAACAGTCACTTATTATAACATGAAAGTGCCTTATTTTTATTTTCTTCATGGCACTTGTCATTTTCAGCGATCACTTACTTGTCCTCTCCCACCAGATTAAAGCAATAAAGCCTTTGTTTGCCTTATTCCTTAGGGACCTGTAATCCCATCTCTCAGAACAGTGCTCATATTCTCAATAAACATTCATCAAATGAAAGAATCGGACTTTGCAGTGCGGTGGCTTTTATCTAGAGACTTGACCCTCTAAGCCTAAATGTTCTCAACTACAAAATGCATAATAATATCTATACCTCATAGGGTTGTTTGGTATACACACCAAAATGTCAGTGGTAATTATTTGGGAGAGATGGGATTACAGGGGATTTATTTTTTTCATTTTGCTCATACATATTACTTTTTAAATAATGAGCATGGATTTCTTTTGTAATTAATATAACTTTAAAATTAAATAATATCTGTGAAAGATTTAACACAGCGTCTGGATCGTAGTAGGTATTTAATTAATAGCCAGTTTTAATACTACTAAACTTTTCAATAAGCCCGAAAGGGCATCCTTCCTCTGTGGCACTGTGCTGTTGACTCATGGCCCAGTCTGAGGCTTCGGCACGGGTCACCCTCAGACCAGCTCCTTCTCTTAGGCCAGCTTTGGAAATCAGGATGGAGGGAGGACTTTCAGTGGCTGGTAGCTGAGGGGCTCTTTCTTTCAGACCAGCTCATTCTCGCCTTTTGGAGCCCAAGTTCACCTCCTAATTGTGGGTGAATGAGCCTTCGATAATGCTTAGTGTGCATCTCATGCCCTGCAGGCTGCAGAGCATATTAACCCAGCAAATTCCATTGTTTACTTCCCTCCCCAAATCATTTTCAGGGGTGAGGAATGAGATGGATGGTGCCCAGCTGCGGTAATCTAATCAGCAGCAGATCTGCGCAGCCCTGAGAGATGGCTGATATAAAGCTGGGATCCTTCAGGTAGTGGATTTCCAGTGCAGGAGAGGGGCTTGCCCACCCCTCCCCAGCATGGTAGACAGGCCAAATGCTTATTCATTGTGGGCTGGGGAGGGGGGCAGGACATCCCTCCCACGGGGCCATCCATCCTCAGCACAGCAGCTGATGGAGCAGGAGGCAGGGGGACGGGGCAAGTCCTCATTTTTCATCAGGAATCCAATGGTTCTGCCTGTTGTCAGGTTATCTGTCAACGCAGCTGTTCTAGCCAGGGCTTCTGGGTCCTAATGACCTACTTTCTCTCAATTCTCTCGGCGATTACATCTTTGAAGATTAGCTTGAAATAACTTGAAAGTCATTGTTCTTATTCACAGCAAGCAAAAGAGAAACACAGCCTCTCAGGGCAGGTTAAGGGTTCTGGTGACATATTAGACATGAGAGAAGAGAGCCCGGAACTGGCCCTTAGAAAGACTCCATGACTGCTACATGGATTTTCAGTCTAAAATTGGTGTTGCCAGAAAACTCCAGATGCTTGAGCAGGAGGCATTCCCAGACTTTCTGGGCGCTGCTACCCCTGTGCTAGCAAACCCAGCCAGGTGTGGATTCCAAGAACCCAGCCAGGTCCACAGTCCGAGGATACTGTAAGCCAAAGCATTACTTTAATCATCCAATATAAGGCCTGGAAAAGGCAGAGACTTAACTCACTAGAGGTATCTATTCATGGAGACGAGAGCCCAGCCAGGGAAGATTGCAGGGATGAATTCTAGATTCCATCCTACAGCAGCCTCATTCATTGTTTTCTATTTATTCATTCATTTATTCATCCACCCATCAAACAATGCAATTTTTAAGTTGCAGCTGCTTGGATAGGATCCTGTATAAAGCAGCAAGGGTGATGTGTATGCATGCAAGCCCCAGGGTCACACCCTCTGATTTCAAAGCCTGATTAGCTGTGTGTCTAGAGGCAAGTCACTGTGCCTCAGCTGACTCATCTGTAAAAGAAGATTTTTATGCCTCTTAGAGTTTTTGTGAGGAGAAACTGAGGCAATCTACGCTAGTGCTTAGCATAATGGTTGCCATATCCTAAGCACTCCATAAATGGTAGATGTTATTATTTCAACAGAAGACACAGAGAAGTTAAAGTCTTGGTCCCTGACCTTGAGATGAAAGTGTTTGTATGTATGTGCACGCTGGCAACCTGGCACAAACCACGAATTGGGTTATCTTATTCTGGAGTAAGTGAGCTTTCCTTGCAAACTTGGCTGTAAACGCCTCAAGCTGAAGTCTGCTGCTGGTGGTGACCTGGCCATGAACTAGATCTGGTGGCTTATCCCTCAGTTCTAGTGGGCCCTCACATTCCATATATCCTGTAGGGTTTGCTTTCTGCCACTTCTTACACTTTTTTCTAAAACTTTCTCCTCTTCTTCAGCCTCAAGACAAAATGAAAATGTATCACCTGAAACTGAGGTTGAAAAATAGCCCCATCACTGTTGTTCGAAAACAAATTCCCTTGTTGATGGCACTTCTTGGTGAATGATTCCCATTTGCCACGGGGCCTTCTTGGAGCAGAGATAAATGAGCCAATTTGGCTCTCTAGAGCTCATCTGTCTGAGCCAAATTACTGTAGGAAATCCTGAATTATAATTTGTTTGTGTGATCATTAGTTCACCTAATCACAAATTCCTCACTAACCATAGCACTGGAGAGGAATTATTAGCCAACCCATTGTTTAATGTTCAGCTCTTTGAAAGAAGACTGCTAATAATTCATTTGAGGTGCCAGGGAAAGTGCTGATGGTACGAATAGCTAACTTTTATTGTGTACCCTCTCTGTGCCAATCATTGTTCTAAACATTATATGTATATGAACTCATTTTATCCTCACATCTGCCCTATAAGATAAGTGCTATTATTATCCCATCTTCTAGATGAACAAATTGAGGCACAGAGAGGTTAAGAATCTTGCTCAAGGTCACAGTCAATACATGGTAGAACCAGGGTTCAAATCCAGGCAGGTTAGTTTCAGAGTCGATGCTTTAGCTTCCTAGTTTCTCATTTGTCAGGTGCTTATTAAGAACGCCCTCAGCACCAGGCACTGTGCTGGGTACAAAAGTTCAAAAAAGAGCCCTTTTAGGGGTTTGGCATCTGACTTGGGAGTTAGACATATAAACAAATAGAGCTTAGATTCGAACCCAAGCATTCTGGTCCAAGAGGGATACTGCCTGATGAGGGGGAATTTGCCCATCCAAAACAGGGAATGATGGGAAAGGGTGTTCCGTGCAAGCTCTGAGAAAAGCCAGACCAGGCAGGGGTGCCTCCAGATTGTTTAGTACTAGTCTCCTCTCTACCACAAAATCCTAACAAGGCCTTATACATTCTAAACAACCCAAAAGAGAAATATCAAATCAACTTTTTGAGTGGGTCCTGTCCTTGACCTGAACCCAACGTACCTTTGAGTCTCAAGTGCTGTTTGTTCCCAATAGAGAGATTTGCGTTTTAATCTGTTTGGTTTCTTTTTTACCCTTAAGATTAAAATCCTCTCCTGCCTGTTCTTGAAATCTCAGATTACTCAGAGATGTGACCAGTGACTCACAACATTTCAGCTAAAGCAGGGAAAGAAGTCGGCTGTCACCCTGGTGGCTGATAGCATCTGGACAACACCTCCTGCTGCTGAGAGAATGGCATGAGGTCAGGTCACACTCATGGGTGTCCACTTGACTTTGAGGCTTTTCAGGAAGTTGGCTTTGCCCTCCCTTCAATCATCTGACCAGGTAGGTAGATTGCTTTAAGAAGAATCCCCTTTTAATCCTAGGAGGCTCGAATGAAATATCTCACCCTGCCCAGGCCTCCCCCTTAAGCAATGATGCCAGTCCTAAGAATTGGTGTGGCTCACATCTCAAGGAGCATAGCAAAAGGGGAGAGATTGGGAGGTAAAAAAAAAAAAGATCTCCTAAGACTTTGGGGGAGCTTGAAGTTATCAATTTAGAAGCCACAGACGATGGGAATGCTTTCTATTTCTCTTGCCGAGTACCAGGCCAGGTTCATTTTTTGTCCCCATTATCTACTCACTAATAAGCTCATAACAGGGTGGCCTGTTAGCTCAGTTGGTCAGAGTTTGGTGCTGATAACACCAAGGTTGCCAGTTCAATCCCCACATGGGTCACTGTGAGCTGTGGCCCCGCCACCCTAAAGAAAGCTCATAGCAGCCATCCGCTCTAACACTAGCAAATATTTTGTTTTCGTCTTGTCCTCTTACCTTAAAGTCCCATGCCTGGTGTGAACCTCGACTTAGACATCTCATTCTCAATCTAAACTCAATAAGCCTAGCTAGCACCCACCATGGAATATGAACCAAATTCTCTCCCATTTCTGTTAGTCGATAAAGATATGGACCTCATAACCTGTGAGGTACCTTTGAAACCACTGTGTGTCCTAGTCATCCAGCAGTCTCCTCACATCAGACGTCTTCTTCCTACACCCATTGTCCCTACCACGGCACGTGCTCCCTCTCCACATGGCTGGATTTCTGAGCCACCTTCCTAAGGGTCCACTGTCTCTGTCATCTGCACTCCCCCCACTACCGTCTACCCAGTAGCATAGTGTTGCTGGATTTCTCCTCTCAAAACAACGACTGTGATCGCGTGACTCCCCTCTTCAAAACTACTTGATGGCTCCTCTGTTCTCGGAAACTCAGCCCACTGCTTCAAATCACTTTCAAGGCCACCCCCCACCCCAGTCTGCTTCCAACCGAGTGGCCTCCTGGTGTCTGCTCTGGGTTTGTAGATTGCATATCCACCAGTGTTCTCCCTGTCATTCATTCCCCCTGGCGCCCCTTCTGGCTGAGATGACCAGCACTGATTAGGAAAATCGAGTGGACAGGGGGGCAGAGTCACCTGAGACAGCAGGAGGGACACATCAGCAACTTCTGTCCTTCAGGGCCTCTCTCCTCACCTTGTCTGTTCAGATTACTCCCAGGCAGTGCGTTTCAAATCCTATCTCATTTTTTCTTGTTCATATTAGCGCAATGTTGGGTGAGCTCTTTATCAAGGGCTGACAGGCTGGTGCCACCCAAAGAAGGCTGAGCTCATTCGTCACTGCAGCTGAGACATGCCCCAGCCTGGAAAGATGGTGCCTACCACTTGTCATTCCTGGCAGCTCCCCCATCCTTGCACCCAGCCTTCTCATAATTGAAAACCTCTAACTTCTGTGACCTTCAAGTGCCACATGAAAAACGATTGCCTGGCCAACTCCAGCGCCACATGGCAATTGAGTTCTGAGGCCTTGTCAGAGCCAGGCTGTGACGTCTGAGCCAGAAGCATCCTGGGGTGGCTGGAGATGGCAGGGAAGGCACCTGCTCTAGAACTTCTATGGAGGAACGTAAGGGTAACATCTTGATTGAAAGAAGGGGCTGGCAGACTTGTTTTAATAATGAAATTGCTCAGAAGGCATTTTTTAAAAAATTAGACTGTTTATTGTGGTGGTTTGTCGGGGCTGGTGGAGATAATGGCAGTCAAGCAACTCCCCTGTACCGGTCACTGATACTTATCTTTCCATGTCCTTCTCCTGCTCTGCTCTCTACTACAGGGGACATTTCCCAAGCTCCCTTGTCCTCTGGCTTCTGAGTGAATGAGAAGCACTGGCTGGAGATTAGGGACCAAGAGAAATGGGGAAGCCAGATGTTTCTCCCTGGTTGTTCCAAGCAGCATTTCAAGGAGAATCCGCATCTCTCCTGTGACCCCAGCCTTCAGAGGGCGGCCCCTGCCTTAATTCCAGCTCCTACAGGATGACCTCGCCCTCATGATAAGTTAACACCCTACCCCTCCAGCCCAGGGCTGGTGAGAGCTTTCTACTTGCTAATCTTGGGGTTGTGCCGCCCTCTTGTTTCCTCTTTCAGCTCTTGTACATCCTAATCCTGATGTCCCTCTTTCAGTTCCCTCTACTGCACTTTGGGGCATGGATGCATTTTACCGACTGGACCGTCTCTCCTAAATGGTGCCTTAACATAATCACTAACAGGCACGGGCTGTGAGGCAGCCATTCAGGGGGAGTGGGGCTTGGATGCATGGCCTTGACCAGTCAGTATCTTTCCACCCTAACACACCGTAAGAGAGGCATGTGGGTCACAGATACAAGGCTTCCTGTTACTAGTTGTGGTACCATTGTGTTCGGGTGGGAGGGGTGTATGTGGGAAACTTCCCCCTTGCGCAGTGTTTTTCTGATGTTGGAATGAGTTTCTGCTTCCTAAGTCCTTGCTAACCGGCCCAGAGGGCAGAGGCCCTGGACCGGGCGGTAAGGCGGAGAACACGAGCCAGGGAGAATCTTACGTTTCTACATGCTCTGCTGCCTTTTGCCTGATTTCAGGTCCATCTCTGACTGGCAGCTCCCCAAAGAGCAGCATCTCCTTCCCCTTCTCCTTCCTCTCAGGCCCTCACCCACGCCAAGCAGCACTTCGGCAGGCTGTGCTGTGCTTGGGAAGACGTGCCTGTGCTATATGGCGTGGTGCGTAACGAGCAATCAAAGGTGTGTGTGTGTGTGTGTGTGTGTGTGTGTGTGTGTGTGTGTGTGTGTTCACCTGAATACTCCTGTCTGAATTCTCCTGCCCTATCTGAGAGGTGGTGCTGCTGAGATGAGGGGAGGCTGGCACCGCGGATGGTTCCTGTGAGGCAGAGGTTAAAGGAGAGATCCTCTTCTCTGACATTGAGGGAAATGCATCAATCAGGAACTAAGAGGCAAACAGGGAGCTGGAATGAGCCCCCAAACCTGAGGAGCCAGAAACATAGACTGAAAGCTGAAGGGAGAGAGACTGAGAACCAGGAGATGCTCAAGGAAGAGGGAAGGGCCCAGGAGCCAGGAGGGAGGAGTCTGGGGCAGATGGACTCAGTTGTCCAGGGTTAGCTTTGTGCATCTGCCACAGCCTGACAGGTGGGAGCCGGGGGTGGGGGTGGGGGCTTCATGAGCCCATAACCTGCACAGTCACACAGGGCTGTGTCCTCAGAGGGCTCCCCATTTGGTTTCATGTTCTGTTGTCACCATCTTGAAATTCTTCCTAACGTTATCTTACAACTTGTGTCTTGTGTGTAGCCTGACGGGACGATGGAGCCTGTGCGTGAGCTGGGGAGATGTGTGTAATATGAGTGTCCACTTCTGTTTCTTGCCCCCACCCTTCCCACCCCCATTTACGTGTTGCATTTGTGATGTCTCAGGAGCACAGAATCCCTGTGAAACCACAATGTGTGGGAGTTCCAAGAGACTCCAAGCGAGACCAGTGTGAATGCGCTCCATATGTGACAGTAATCAGGGCGCTGACAGCCCTGAGAGGCCACGCTTTCTGTCCCAACCAGAACTTTCATCCAATGCAGGACAGCAGTGGCGTTCTAAAAAACACACGTGACAGAAATCCCGTCCTATCTTGTCTTACTCATGTTACTGCCCTGTGTTAACTAACCAACCACTTACACTGACAAGGACAAAGGAGGGGGAAGGACAGGACACAGTTCCTTTTTCTTTCAATCCTTTCTGATTCATCTGTAAGATGGAGGTAGAAACTATTGACGGAATGTGCGTGTATCAAGAGGTAAAATGGAAACAGTCAAATTGGTTTTGTGCGGTGTTCCTACCGTTCTGGTAAGAATGAAATACATATGCATGATGAGCTAGGGAATACAAATTGTGTCATTTCAATGATTCCATATATGAGTGAAATGCGCTTTTATTTTCATTTAAAACCGGCATTGTACACTATAAAGAAGAATGGAAGATCCAGCTACTAATTAAAATGTAAAATTATTTACTTAGAATGATGTTAGAGATCAAATAAAGAACACGATGGCAAGTCAAAGGAGAGGTCATGGGAGGGAAAACTTTATTGTAATGATCTTTAACAGCACTCTCCTCACCCCTGTTTTTGAACAAGGAGTCTCGCATGGTCCTTTTGCACTGGGCCCTGTAAAGTATACAGCCAGCCCCAGGTGGGAGGGTTGGCTGTGTTTTTATGACCAGGGACAAAAGACAGTGTTGGGACCACAAGGAGCAGGATGGAGTCACCAATAAACTGATAAACATGAATCCTGGCCATCACCCCCACACACTTACCAACTTCTTCCCTGATGTTGGTGACAATGGCCGTGGGTGGGGAATTAAGAACGTAACTCCCAGGAAACTATGGTCTTTCCTTTGACAGCTCTTAAACACCCCACTACATCCAACATTTCTGTTTTTGTTAACCATGAACTGTTCCATATTTTAATACGCTTCGCTCATGCTCTTCTTTCTGGCTGGGATGTTCTTTCTCTCTCTTTCCAGGCTCCTGGTCCTTAAGAGCAGTGCGAGCGGCCCACAGGACTGCAGACCTGGAGAGCAAGGACCTCACCTTGGCTCATTACTGCCTGTTCCCCGGGCTGCTTCCTGCTTGTCCTGCTTGGTCTTCCTCATCCATCAGCGGTGGAGACATGGGAGCATCTTCTGACTCTGGCTCTTGGTTTCAGCTCTCTCCTTAGCCTGGTAACTCTTGGTCCCCAGTCTTAGCTTGCCCCAGTGCTTTGCTCACACAGACTATCTGTAACAAACAGGCTCAGGAAAGCTACGCACCCACCTGCTCCTGGACCCGCTTCAGGCTGCGGCTGCCTTGACTTCATACCTACGCTGTGGGAATAATATTCACAAAGGACTTTGCCTCCCCCTGAGGCTTATATGATGGCCTGTCTCTCACCTCACATCCCATTCTTCAAGGCCAGCCCACATGAAACTTTCAGAAAGCCTTCCCTCATCTGCTATCAGAAGGCCTATTGTGCTCACACCTCCCTCATGAGAGCCTTATCAAAGCCAGTTTTGTGTAAGGCAAAGAGGAATAAGTGAGACATATCTGGGTTTAAATCCTGACTTGTTAACTATGATTCGGGGCCATCAATTAAAAAAAACCTGTGCCTCAGTTTCCCCATCTACAAAAACAAAATTAAGATATCTACCTCATAAGGTTGTGAGATTATAAGAGATAGCATCGGCAAAGCACCTAGCATGCTCCCTGTCGTGTCCTAGCCCTGGATAACAGTTACCCCTCGTGGCACCTTTCTCCCACTGCTGGTGGGCACCAGGCCCACCACAGCAGCCAGAGCAACACCCTGTGGCTGGCAGGTGCTCAATATCCGTGGTTGAATTAAACTAGAATTCCCCTTGTATCCTTGTTCCTTCCATGTTGCCAATTGTAATCTCTCTTGTAAAGTATCATCACTTGGCTCCATGTTACTACTGATTATAGCCCCTACACGAGGTCACTTATACTGTTTCTTCTTATTAAAAATAACACATGCTCAATATAAAAATATAAAGACAAACGAAAAAGAGCATAATTCTACCCACCCAGACATAGCTAGTGTTAAAACCTCTCCACCAGCTTTTCAATTCAGATGCAGCTAATAAATATTCATTTGCTTGGGAGGAAAATAGCATATTCAGAGAGAGGTATGGACTTTAGAAGAGGAAAAGGAAGCAAGCTAGTGCTCTGTGACTGTGAAAATAAGCAGTGCTCTCTATTTAGACCCAACAGCGTGGGAGTCTTGCTGGAAATGCTTTTTAACTTTCTGGTGCCATAATCTTCCTTTCAATCAAATAGGAAAAATTGGGCCTTGACTTGTTCATTGTGCAGTGATAACGATCTCCCCTCAGCATTCCATGTGCTCCTTGTTTGAGCAAGGAGTTTGTTAAGGACCTGCGGCATAGAGATACAGGGGTGAAGTGCAGAGCAACGGGGACAAGAAGGGCCTCAATACCATGCTCATGAGCTTGAACTTTATCCTGATGGCCATGAAGAGCCATTGAACTTTTTGAAGAAGGGGGGGTGGTGGTGAAAGGGGAGATGGGTGTGTCATGATCAGATTGCATTTCAAAAAGATGGTTCTGGAAGCAGTGTGGAGGACAGATTGGGAGACGGTAAGGGTGAAGCAAGGAGACCATTTGTGAGGCTGTTGCAGCCATTGGGGCAAAGAAACGGGAGGGGTGTCCTGCCATGATGTGGGAAAGAAGGTGATGGGATGGAGGGAGAATTGGCTGGACGTGGGTGCTGATTGTGTCTATGGGATCAGGAAGAGGAAGACATTGAACACCACTCACAGGCCTCTAGCTTGGGGAATGGCGTTCACATTATTGCCATTCTCTGGAGTTGGACCAGGAAAGGAGAACATGGAGTAAGAGAGAGTGTTGCTGAGTCTGAGGGACCTGTGGGCATCCAGGAAGCCGCTGGGTATATGGGTCTAAACCTCTGAAGACAGATTTGAGCTGGAGATATAGACGGGTGATATAGGAGTTTTCCCAGAGAAATCAGTGATGAGAAGAAGATCTCGGAAACACTGACATTTAATGTGGAACAAAGATGTTGCCTAAGAAGGATTCGCCAGACACACAGGAGACTCAAACCCTAGAGAGAGTGATATTTGGATGCCCAGGAACAAGAGCTCAGCCTGCGAGGAAAGAATCACTGGATGAAAAAAAAAACACAGAAAAAAAAAAGCTCAAATTACATAACTAATGTATTAAAATTTTAATCCAATTAAAATATATTAATTGGATTTTGCAACAGGGTCATCAGTGGTCGTGGTGAAAACAGTTTCGAGGGAGTGATGGTGTGGAAGCCAGATTGTAGTGTGCTGAGAGGTGGGAGGGGGAGGTGAGGAAATGAAGATAAGTATAGACATTTCATCAGGTTTGACTTCAGAGGGGAGAAAAGAAATAGGTGGCAGCTAAAGAGGGACCTATGGTTTAGAGGAGGACTTTATTTGTTTAAATGAAAGTTGTTTAGCAGATTCAGATGCTGATGGAAAGGAGGAGGAGGAGAAAGACAGAGGGAGAGAAAAAGAGAGAGAGAAAGAGAAAGAGAGAGAGAGAGAATAAGTATGAAAGATAATTCTTCCAAAAATGCTTTTATAATTATTAATTTATTTAGCCTTACA
>NW_017731931.1:882709-891928 GCF_001890085.2 Hipposideros armiger
TTCCAACAAGGGGCTCGTGGCTGAGGTGGGGGTGGGAGGTCAGGAACCACTTTCAGGGGGTGTGTGGGCATGTGTTCCAGGGGGCTTTGGGCAGCAGGGTGGGCTTAAGACCTGGGGTGGCAAGCTGCTGATAGTGAAGGGGGAAGTGGCTGTGCCCCTGTCTCCAGGCGAAGAAGCTGGAGTCCCCTACTAATACCCAGGAGGAACTCTTGGGAGAGAGGCAGACATTGGTGATGATGAGAGTGATGATGATAAAACCTGCCTGCCAGGGGGTGCTATTGTATGTATACTTACTGTGTACTTTTAAAAACCTCTACTTGGACCATGAGCAACTTGAAATTAGGGCATGGTGTCCATGTGTGTGTCCCCAGTGCCGGGTCCTAAGTAGGTGCCATTTCCACACTCCCGTACCGAGCTTCTGCTCTGAGCCTGACACTGTGCTGGGTGCTGGGAGTTCAGACATTAATGGCACACAGCCTCTGCCCTCAGATGCTCAGAGTCCAAAGGAGGAAACGAATATGAGAACAAATACACACAGTGCGTGAGGCTGAGTGATTGCGATGTGAACTGAGGGCAGGGGTGCCCACCTGAGGGCCAGCCTAACTCTGCCCTGGGGATAGCACAGGCTTTGGGAGGAGGCTGCCATGGAGCGGGGTCTTGAAGGATATTGGTTTGAACTGAGGGTGACAGGTGGGGAGCAGAGGTCTAGGCTCAGTGTGGAGAGCTGGCTCTACATGGTTATTCTTTTCTTTTCTGGCTTTAGACAAGCTAGCTCCGGAGTGGCCACAACAATTCTTACGTAGTGGAATGATAAGAAAAGCAGAAAATACAGGAGAAGCTCCTACCAGAGCCATCACTTAAAGAAGAACAGAGACCTTATCAGATTCCTCCATTGCGCACCCCTCAGTGTGTCTGTCGGCTAGAGCCTGCCCTCCCGTCCTCCCTCACAATGGTTCTTCCCTGTTTCTTTTACGTCTTTCTGAGAGAGACTAAAGAGGAGCCCACCATCTCTTTTTGTACCTACTCAACTCCCAGGAGCCTCAAGACACTGAACACTCTGAACAGCAGCCTCCACGGCAGCCATGTTGCGGAGGGGCGTGTGCGCATGCCCCCACGTGTTGCAGATGTGTGCGCGTGCTCCTGCCTCCCAGGCACAGGGAGCAGAAACAGCTCTGGGGTCTCCACTCTCCTGCACACTCTGCTCCCACAATCTCTCCCCGTACTCTTCCTTCTTAACCCGCATTCCTTTTCTCCCCATGCCTACCCCTTATCTCCTCTAAGCCTTCCTAACTGATTTCCTCATCTTTGGATGCATCAAAATAGAATAAAAAAGCTATTGGCCTAGGAGTCAGGCAGGATTCAAATCAAGGCTGGGCTGGGTGATGTGAGGTAAGTTACTAACGGCCGAGTTTCAGATGCTTCAACTTTGTAACTGCTGGGGTTGCTGTGAGCGTTAATGATAGCCCTCAATAAAGATTCTTGTTGGGCAGGCCGAGTGGCGCGATGGTTAAGAACTGGCTTGGAACACCAGAGGGCCCCGGTTCGGATCCCACATATGAGGGCCAGTGACACTGCCCTCAGCTAAGATGCTGAACAGCAGCTTGACCTGGAGCTGGGCTGCCGTGAGTTGCTGGCGACGGCGTAGGCTGCAGCCCCTGTGGCAGTGGGATGTCATGGGCTACCGTGTGTAGCCAGCAGCCAGTGTGAGCGGCCAGCAGCCGCAATGAGCGGCCGTCCAGAGGCCGGCGACTGATGTGCCTCGCCCGGGAAGAGCGCAGTGATGGTGCCAACTTGGGCAGGTGAAGCAGCGTCCTCTGCAACTGGACTGAGGAACAAAACGAGAGCAATTTGTCTGTTCCCCTTCCCCCAATTCCCCAGCACTGTTCCCTTCCCCCCAATACCCCAATAAAAATCTTTAAGAAAAAAAAGATTATTGTTAGTATGATTCACCTACCTACCACTTGCTGCTCCCCAAACCTTCCTTGTTCCCACTCCTTAACTGCCCCAGGGATTCAAACTGAGCTGAGAGGGTGAGGGTCCTGGGATAAATACCTATATTAAATTATGCTCTTCCTTGAGTAAGACTAGGTGCTGGGAAAGCACTGGAGAAAAGTCGAGATGGAATCCCCGGGACAGAAGAAGCCTCCCCTCCTTAAGGATTCCCATGGGCCAGGGACTGTGGTATGTTTCGTGCCTCCTATTTGAACTCTCACAACAATCCCACAGAGTAGATGTGCCTCTTCTCATTTTTCAGATAAGATCCTTGGAGAGGGTAATTAACAGTCCCAGAATCAAACAAAGAACAAAGCCAGCCAGCTCTTTAATTCAGATGTGTTTTAGGTTTGCTTGGGTTTTGTTGTTGTTGTTGTTTTGTTTTTTTGCCCTTGTCTGCAGGTCAGGGACAAGAGACTCCCAGAGCTAAGAGCATAAAGGCTGGCCCCATCCCACCTCGTCCCCGCCTCCCCTGCAGTCCTCACCATGGCGGGCTTTCACTTCCTGTTCCCATGGGGACCTCAGCATCCCATGAGGCTCCACCTAAACTTTGGCATCCCCCGGACCACACCTGAGGGTCTTAACAGGGAGGGGTGGAGGGTGTAGAGGGGAAAGGAAGGCCTGTGAAAATAGTCAGGGAAAGAACATGGGACTCAAGAATTACTCAAAAGGAGGCAGAAGGCCAAAGAAAGGGTGGAGTAGCAGGTACAAAATGCTTGTACAGAAGCATTTTGCTACAAGTAATTAGCAGGACACACACAGCTGAGCACACATAAAAGAGGACCGGGAATGTGATTTTCTTAAGTCATGATAATTGGTTAGAGGCAGGAGAAGAATAGAAATGGGAAAATTAAACGAAAAGCCCTGCTCTCAACCCAAAGAATGACCAGCAGGTGCCAGCAACCCAGAATCATCGGGAGACTCCAGTGAGGGAGCTAGTCATTCAGTCCCGGAATATCTGAAGGAACAGGACAATTCAGTCATTGTCATGAGAAACCCTCCCTGGAGCTCTGGGTGCCACGAAAGGGCATTGAGATTTCTGGGAAGGGAGCCATGCTGTTTCTTACATTTCCCTGGCTGGGGAATTCCACAGGAGAGAGGTTACAGGCCAACGTGTCTTGGGTTTGAAGACCTGATTCAGAATTGCGAATGGAGGTAGAGGGCATACCTTGTAGACAACAACCTAAAATTTGCTCCTAACAAGGCCTCTCTGTTCTGGGGGGGGGTGGGAATACTGTGGAAGCTGGTGCCCAGGTGGGAGGGTCTCCAAGGCTGCTGAGCCAGCAGTAGAATGCCCCAGACCTGGTGAGGGTGCCTTGCCTGGGCGGGAGGTGACACCATGGTCAGAAAGAGCCACCTCTTACCCAGTCAGACAATGGGGCACATCTGAACTGAAGGGCAAGACCAGGCCTCAATTGGGTGTCTGAAGAGTGTGGAGGCGAACAGTGAGGTGGGTGGGGTGGGATGAGAAGCACATAAGGTCTAGTTATTATACTTGGGGCTCTGCCCAGGAAGTGGGAGTCTGGGCAAGAGTCAAAGTCTGAGCATCTGAGGAATCCCCCTCTTAACTAATCTCACAGCTCCTGGGTTTTTTGTTTTTGTTTTTGTTTTTGTTTTCAATCTAGAAATGGTTGTTTTTGGGGAGAAACCTGCTCTGATTCCATGTTATCCTTAGGAGGTGCTGAGCCTCAGAAAGATGTTTTGAGGGCACCTGATGGCACCCTGGGGCCAGAAAGGAGGGAAACACATTATCAGTAAATCATCTGTTTTACTCTTCAGAGGTCCCTGGAGTTCCCTGGGCAGGACAAGGAAAGCCCAACCCTGAGGAGTCACTAGCAGAATGGCTGCCAAGGCAGGGGTGGTCCCTCCTTAAAGAAGCTCAGCCATTGACCCTCAGACACACCTCCCAGCAGAGCTTTCCTCCCTTCTCCAGCCTCGGCCCTGTCTTTACCTCAGCCTTGCGGGAGCTGCCTCTTGGGTCAGGCCCCATTGTGCAGAGGGCGCCATGCCAGATGAAGATGACAGTGGGCCTCTGCCCCTGAGCGTGTTCCTACCCCTGACACACTGAGTTCTACATGTGACAACTCCAACCCTTATCCCAACTGCTCACCTCCAAGGATACCGCTGGAAGCCTGTGTGTACCTCCTCAGGTTTGGCTTTCCTTGTCCTGCCCAGGGAGCTCCTAGAGGCCTCTGAAGGGTGACATGAAGCCTTTGTCTAAGGCAGGTTTTNACAACTGTCATCAAAGCAAGTTTTGATGGGGAAGGCAAAAGAGAGCCAACAAGGTCTCAGACCCCTCTGACTCTCCTCAGTGTTACAGGTCTGAGCACTGCCTCCCCCAGGGACTAAGAACTCAAAGCTAGCTTCTCTCATCTTCCCTGCAAACCTGCTGGTGCCCTGTCATCCCAGAGCCTTCATTCTAAATGCTCTCTGGCTATACACCTTATGTGGCATAGTAGGTCAAGAGCAGGGTTAATGTCTCAGATAATAACAACAACAAATACTCATTGCTGGCATGTGCTATCTTAAGCGTATTATCTCAGCTAACCCTCAAGGCATTCTATAAGGCAGATCATCCATTCACAGATGCAAAAGGGAAGCTTATGTCACAGAATTCATGAACGACACAGTCAGGACCTGGACCCACATCTAACTTCAGAGCTCGAGTCCTCAACAAGATTCTACTCCATGGAGTTCTTCCAATTGTCATTCCCTAGACATGTTCTCCTTCTCTTCTCCTGTTTCCAGCCCAACCCACAAATGCTGAGTAAGAGCTCTTGTTGCTTCATCTTCCCAGGATGTCGGAATAACTTCATAGGTCAGAAAAGGTAGGGGTGGGGGAGATGGTTAATTTTGCTTCAGTCTCCTTTCTCACCCTGAACAGTTCTTTCCAAGTATTGTATTCAGCTGTTGTGTCACCCCCTAGAGTGACACCCTTCCTGGCATCTCTCCAGCTTCCACATCTGCACCCACAACAGCCTCTCTTTGAAAGGAAATGGAGACAAAGCCTTCAAATAGTTCTGTGGATCTTTATAAAATGTGTTGAGGGCTTTTAAATGGAGAGTTATGACTTCTAGTGAGAGTTTGAGCCCCTTCCCCGCCATCTTCCTCCTAAGACAAGTACATCCCAGACACTCAACAAGAAGTCAGCTCACCTATGGTTCATAAACTCCACTGGGGCTGGAAAGGCTGTTCTTCAACATGAACTCTACCCTCCATAGCCTTTGCCTGCTCCCCTTTTTTTTTTGCCTCATGGTTCCCTATCGGGAGCATTGCTGCTGGGCATGGATGGTGAAGTGGGGAGAGGCGTGGCTGGGTCATTGGTCCCTGGATTTCCCAGGGTCAGGACTGGTCTGATCAAGCTCAGAGGCACAGGAAGAATCAGACATGGAGGAAAACTGGGCTCAGACTAAACGACAGGTAGGGGAGGCTGTGACTGGAGCAGCAGTGGCACTGAAGGTTGCTCCTATGGGAAGCCACCATCCTGCAGGAAAAGGGGCTGTCCATTCTGAAATCAACGCTGCTTAATAAGCTGGGACCATGGCCAAATTCTTTATTCCTGTGAAGCTGCCTGGAGCTCCAAGATGTAAATCAGGGGAAGAAAGACCTGCCACAGCCTTGCCGGCTTGGGACTGGCTCCGGGCCAGAGTTCCCTCTCACTCTGTCTCAGCTGTCCTTCATCCATTTCCATCACTGCTGAAAAGGGCAGAAATATCCACTCATTCAATCATCTTCCATCCTGCCTCCTCAGGTCATACTCAAAAAGAGCAGAGGACATGAGAGGGGTGGAAGTGCCAAGCAATTGGTTTTAGTCTGCTGAGGACACTGGCTCTGGGGAGTGATGTTCTAGTCCCCTGCCCCCTCTGTCTCCTTTCAGAAGGTGAGCCCAGGCCTGCCCATCCAGAACCAGTCCCCAGGCCATCCTGCACCTGCCGTTCCTCATGGCCCAGAGCCCATGACAATGTTTTCATGCTCTTCCTAGGTTCCACATTTCTGTGTCATGGCTTGGGGCTCCCTGCAACCCTCCTTCCAATTATCCTTAGTTCCTCATCCTCCTCAATCAAGATCTGCTCCTGGAAAATNAAAAAAAAAAAAAAAAAAAAAAAAAGCATTTGCATCCGTAAAACCCCTTGAGCTCAGAGCAGATCCCAAGTATTATGATTATCCTGCCCCTCCCTCCCCCGCCCTCGGCTGGGCGGAGAACGAATCCTCTAGCTCTTATCAGACTCTATTGAGCTGGAGCTTTAAAGAGCAGCAGCAATCTGTTATTTTCCTCTTGTTTGCCTTGCAAGTTGCTCTTTTATTTCCCATCAAGAGAGAGGGAAGGAGATGAGTATTAAAAGCGCACAGCCAGGGACTGAAGGAGGCAGGGAGGCAGGGAGGCAGGGAGAGGAGAGCTCTTCAGTATGCGAAAAGAGTAGCAGGCTTTGAAAGAAGATGGGATCCTCTGCCGAGTCTGCTCTGGTGCCTGACAGGCCTGCCCTTGGGGAATGCTGCTCACTAGACTGCTCTGCTGTTGGGAGGGGGGCGTTTCTGGAATTGTCTGAACTGTGGGCTTCATTCACTCTAGAGTGGCCACACAAAGAAATACACTGTATTAGTGAGACCTGGAGAGAATAATTTGTCCTGGAGTAAGGAGTGAAGCAATGGGGAGAGTGTCTATTAATGCGAAATCTTATTAAAAAGAGCACTAAGTTCTATTGATGTGGGATGGTTGGGTGTGTGAGAAGGATGGATGGGTAAGATCTCAGTGTCAAGAGAACCAACATTTTCTCTCGTGTCTACTCAGTAGTGAGGTTCAGATTCACCGTGTTCACTTCCTAAACTGGTAGAAATCCGAGATGGAGGCCAGCAAATGTTTGGGACTTGTTTGTCACAGCTGGTTCAGATGGTCCAGTAAGAGACTTTTCTGCTCTTTGCATCTGTGAGCTGGGAAGAATAAAAGCTTAATGAAGGGGTATGGAAGGTTGGCCTTATCCCCAGGTTCTACAAAGAATTTTCAGCATCAAAGACACACAGAGCTTGTTTTCACTGATTCAGCCAAGGCCAGCTCTACTGGAGACCTCGGGGTTGTGGGCCGATTGTAATGGATAAAGGCCAGGATTGGTTGATTGTTTGTTAAGGGTAATAATTCTGTACCAAGCTCAAAATCACACAGGACTGGCATCTTCGAGGCCTAGCACAGTGCATAGAATATGGTAAATACTTAACAAACCTTTGTTTAATGACTGAACAAATGCTCTTTGTTCTGTATTCCTTTATTCAAACGACTGTGCCAATTCAATCTAACAAATATTTATTGAGCACCTACTATGCGAGAAGAAACTGGAAAGCTCTAGGGAGGAACGTGTCTTCCTAGTTATAACTGATACTGTCAGTGCCTGTGTCCACATCTTAACAGTCCTGCTTCCGGAATGAGCCTTTGCAAAGGGTCCTTAGCATTTGTGACCCTCTCTGCCTTAGGGCTGACTCTGGTCCCGGGGTGAGCTTAGCCAGCGCACAGTGCAGGCTTGAAGTGAGGTGAGCCAGTGTTCCTGAGAGCAGTCTTCAACTAATGCCAGATGGAAGCTGAGGCATAGATACCTCAACTTCCTCCCCGTCACTTGGAACAACTTGGCCATTGTTCTACAGTCTCCCAGACATTCCCACAGCTTTCTGATCCACAGTAAACCCTGTGTTGACTTCCTATCCTTCCCTGTTCCCACTCCCATACAGATGCTCCCTAGGATCACCTTCCAAATAAACCACTTGTAGTCAAACCTTTGTTTCAGGGTCTACTTTTGGGAGAACCTCACTTAAAAGACATGATCTGTAGTAAATGTATCTGAATAGAATCTGCTAGGAACAAAAAAGAAGTTTCTACCACTGAGCAGTGGAGGCAGAGGTGGGAGAAGGAAGATGAAAGGTCAGTACATCTTGTGGCCACAGCTAAATACCTGCCCGAGAGGGGCTAGTCAGAAGACAAAATCCCTGAAAGTAATATTGTGGTGGGTTGTAGCATCCCCTCAAAATATATGTCTACCCAGGACCTCAGAATATGACCATGTTTGGAAATAGGGTCTTGCAGGTGAACTAGCTAAGATGAGATCCTACTACATTAGGGTGGGTTTTAAACCCAATGACTGGCGATTTTATAAGAAGCAGAAAGGACATACAGAGATACGCACAGGAAAGAAGGCCAGGTGATGACAGAGTCAGAGATTTGGAGTGATGCAGCTACAAGCCAAAGAAAACCAAGGATTGTTGGAAGCTGTCAGGAGCGAAGAAGAAGCAAGGAAGGATTCTTCCCTAGAGGTTTCAGAGGGAGCGTGGTCCTGCTGACATCTTAATTACAACACCTAGCCTCCAGAGCTGTGAGAGGATACAGTCCCGCTCAGTATGTAGTACTTTATTATGGTAGCCTTAGGAAACTATAATTCAGACATGAAAGCAAAATAAATAAGTGATGTGGAAAATATAAAGTTCTATGTAAATACAAGATGGTGATTCTTTTTCTGTGGTTAATTTTTGTTTCAGTTCCCTCCTTCTCTTATCCAGCCTGACCACCGTGTTCATTAATTAGGCAGGGGACCCTAAAAGGAATCTAGCAATCTCCTTTCTTTCTGTCTCACACAGGGCTGCCCCATGGGCCTGAATCCACAAAGGCCAAATTTTTACTTGCTGCAGGCAGACACCTGTCCTCTGAGATCAGAGGTGAGGAGGATGGAGGCGGATACTGGAGGCACTGAGAAATGTCCGCCTGATACTCACTCAGTGGGCAGAGAGAATGTTTTGCTGCCTAATGAGATTTGAAAAATGTTTACAAGGTAACTTCAAAGGCACTGGTTAGAATAACGGATAAAAACACAATGAAAAAGGGGATATACTGGGTTAAGGAAGGAAATATGAGTAGGAATGGGGAGGGAGAACTGCCTGGGTTCCCCAAGCCTTCTCCAGGGCCATCTCACTGTCTCCAGCTTTATGACCCTTAATGAGGCCGTAGGGGGGCCTCATCTGGCTCTACCTTCGTTTGGTCTCAGGTCATACACACCCTACTGCCTACAGTTCAGTGAGGGAATGGTCTCTGCCTTCAAATACTTTCTCTACTTATTCTTTCCCTGCCTCACTTTTCTTTAATAGTTGACCAACCTTTTATTTCTATTAAAACCACAAAACAAAACACCAAGAAGTTCACATGCAAGTCACCGTGATTGGGGGGTGGCAATAACACATTAGCTTAAATTTTGA
>NW_017731931.1:900353-901591 GCF_001890085.2 Hipposideros armiger
TCCAGGGTCCCATCAGACCCCTCAACTCTCCAAACATCTTTCTGAGGCTCAGCACCTCCTAAGGAGGACATGGAGTCAGATCAATGGCTGAGTGACTTCCAGGGCAGTGCTGTTGCTTTTCAAATTTCAATATGCCTAGGATCCGCTGAGGATGGGGAGTGGGGCCTGAGGTTCTGCATTTCTCGTAAGCTCCCAAGCCAGGGGTCAGCAAACTTTTTCTTTAAAGGGCCAAATATTACAGCAAATGTTTCCATTGCTGGCTATGTAGTCTCCTGCCATAACTACTCAACTCGGCTTTGGTGCCAGCGCAGAAGCAGCCCTCCTCAGTACTAAACTAAGGGGCGTGGCTGTTTTCCAATAAAACTTTATTGACAAAAATGGGCAGTCATTGACAAAAGCAGTCTGGATGTGTGTTTGAATCTTGTTCTAGGTGATGCGGCTGTTGCTGGGCCATAGATCGCACTTTGGGTGGTAAGGTCTGAGAAGATTCAAGCAGCCTGAAGACTTAGGCTTCCGTGAAGAGGACCCTGGAAGAGCCATCTCCTTGTCGAAGGTACTGCAGATATCTGCAGAGGAGTGGGTCCCTCCAGCCAAGGGGGAACTAGTTTTACTTATTTTTTCCACAAAGGGCCTGGGGGAGACACAATGAAGATGGAAAGTTTGACCTATGAATTTTCAGTAGCATTTGTATTTTTTCTTTAGTTGAGGAAAGCTCTTCCTTGAGTCTGATTTATTATGTTAAATGCCCCAAAGGATCCTAACCTGCTTTCATTTTTTTTCTTGGATCTCTGCCAGTAGTGGGAGGAGAGGGAAGAATGTGAAGATCAGTCTCTATGGGGATCTAAAACCCTGATAATGACCATCCCCTGAACTCAGACACCTGCCCCCATTTCCAGTGGACTTCAGCACTGCTTGTCCTAAATTGACCAAAGTGGAGAAAAATTAATCCATGACTTTTTGTTCTTTCCAAGAGAAAGTAGACTCAAATCAGAAAAATGAGGCATTAATTCTCTAATTTAATGGTGTGTATCAATTCAGCATTATGATTTAAGAATTCCGGTTTTAGAGACAGTCAGATCTAAGTTTCACTATGTCACTTTCTAGCTGTGTGGGCAACTTACTTAAACAAATTATTTTTTCTGATTTCAAAAGAAACACCCAGTACAAAAAATAGGAACACCTGTTAACAAAAAAAAACTTTTAACTTACAGAAATATTTCAAATGAAAAGTAAAAAGG
>NW_017731931.1:902411-919482 GCF_001890085.2 Hipposideros armiger
ACATAACCATGTAAAAGAGAAGTTGGAGCTGGAGAGGTGTCTGCTGTGAGGGTTAATGTAACTTCAGGCTGTATTTGTAGAAATATGACAGGATATAACTATTCTACTCTGCTCTATCCAGATCATATCCTCGGTCTTGTGTACTGTCTGAATGGAGGAAGCTGAGGCTGCTTGGGTCTCAGATAGAGAACATGTGGGACACACGACCACCCTCAAACCCTTGAAATATCTGAAGGCCTTTCTTGTAGACCAAGACTAGAGGTCTGTTTGGGGCAGAATTTGGGATATTTGGGTCCAGTATAAGGAAGGAATTTTTCACAAGCAGAACTGATCACAGAAGGAATAGACTCCCAACAAGTTCTCTGGCAGGGGGTGTGTGAGCAGAGCAGGGGTGGCAAGGGGTCTTGGATGTGAAAGGAGAGATGTAAGCCACAGATGGACGGTTAGAACAGATGGTCTCTGAAGCCCCTGGGATCCTGGTGTTCAATAGCACCATGGTTGGTCCTGGAAAGCAGAAACTGCATGTTTACAGGCATTGACACAAAGGCATACATGGAAAAACACTTTGGAATTCATTACTCAGCCAAGTACGTCAAGTCTGGTCATTCCTATATTAATACATAATACAAAACAAGTAGAAAATTGACGTGTGTTATTGGTTGAACTGGGTCACCCCACAAAAGATATGCTAGAGCTCTAAACCTTAGGACCTCAAAATGTGACATTATTTGGAAATAGGGTCTTTATAGAAGCAATCAAGCTAAAGTGAGGTCATGATGGTGAGTCCTAATTCAATATGACTGGGGTTGTTATACAAAGCGGGAATTTTAGACACAGAGAAAGACATGCACATGGGAAAGATGATGTGAAGACACAGGGAAGACACCATGAGCAGATAGAGGACTGGAGTGATGTACCTACAAGCCAAGGAACACCTGCAGGTACCAGAGTGAGGAGAGGGGCCTCGAACACATCCTTTCCTAGCATCTTCAAAGGGAGGGTGGCCCCATCAACACCTTGAGTTTGGACTTCTGGCCTCCAGAACTGACAGACAATAAATTTTTGTTGGTGTTAGCCACCCAGTTTGTGGTATGTTGTTATAGCAGCCATAGGAAATGGATACAATATAGTCACACATAAGCATTATCGTGCTGGGTATTGTGGCGAAGAGAAAAATAAAACTATAGATATGCAATGTAGAACCAGTAAAACATTATGGGGAAGATAAGACAATTTGCAATGAAGTGCAAACTTGACCACAATAATGTGGCAAAGTAGCTGTTGCTGTCAAACTCTCCTATAAGTGATGTAATTGGATGGAGAAGGAGCCCTGCCCTGTTTCTGCCTGGGTTTGGGTGCAGAGGCAGGATGTGGGTTGGGCAGCCTCACCTACTGTGTTCTCAAGTTCACGTATCCTCTGTGCAGCTCAAAAATAGCTCTGCAGAAGTTTGAGCTCTTTTCACACCTCCCACACTCAGGGAACGTGTTGGAGTATTGGGTTGTGTGTAGTGCATAGCACAGCCATGGGACCAGCATAGGAGATATTTTGAAGAAGGAAGAAAGAGCTGTCTCTTTCCTCTCCTCCAAGTTCATCCCAAGGCTTATCATCTCATGCAATTTTAATTCTTCAATCCTATAGCAGCAAGAAGCCTTGGCTATCTAGGAGAATTCTCTTACTGTGCAAAGAGGAAACCGAGGCCTATCAGAAGTACAGATGGAGTTTTGATGGCATTGTAAGCAGGGATTCAGGACTAGGTAAATTCTTCAATCGTCTTTCCTCCTTATAGTGAGGAGGGAGAAACACTCAAGGAATAGTAGACATATGGGATACATAGTGTCACAATTTGACTCAGCAAATTCTTGTTAAGCACCTACTCTGGGTAAGGTATTATTCTAGAATCATAAAATGAGTAAACAGTCTCTGCCAACAAGGAGCTTATGATTTGGTGTCAAACGCTATAGGAGAAATGAAGCTATAGTAGGGTAGCAATGTCCTCAGACACATTAGAATCACCTGGGGAGCTTTCGTACTATACTGACTTCATCAGCAGAAGTGCAGGTTTAAGTGGTCTGGAGTGAGGGCCAGGCATTGGTGTTTTTATAATCTCGTGTGATTCTATTGGGCAGTCAAGGTTGAGAGTCACTCTGTGAGGGGAGCAGAAAAGAGCAGAGAGTTAAGAGGCATAGTGGGGAGCAAGGAAAGTTCAAGGCTTTATTCAATGAGCTTTGAAGAATGTTATTTATTACCACAGGTGGAGCTGGGGATGGGAAAACCTTCCACAGGTGTGAGAACGTGAGCAGGGCATGGAGACGAGAAAACAGGAAGCATGATCCGAGACTACATGGCTTGCTTTGTGTGGTTCCCAAGGCACCTTGGGAGTACTGGGAGACCAGCAGGAAAGAGGGAGCGGAGACTGCTTTGTCCAAGGACACACAGAAAGCATTGGCAAAGCCAGAACCAGAATGTAAATCTCCTGACTCCTAGATCACACCAGGAAGCAGGATCAAGAAATGAGGCCACTGAGATCAGAACAGCCGTTCTGGGACAGGATGAGGAAGCCAAACCAGAGATGTCTCCATCCGGTCAAATCCCAGTGATTCAGGGCAGGAATAGGCTGAGAGCCAAAGAAAACTTGCTGTTGTATTGGTTTGGAGGGAATGAAGCTCAGATTCCTCTGGGAATACAGTGAATCGGGAACAGTTTGCCTTCTGTGAACCCCCATCTTACATATAATGAAGTGGAGACCAGAAGTTAATTCACTTTTTCCAGGTCACATGGGTGGGAATTTTATTTGATTTCAAAGTTATTGCTGTTACCATTTATTTGAATTCTCCCATTCTGGGAGTATATGGTCCTCCTCCACAGAGCCTGTGCATAGCTGTGTTTTACATCTTGTATTATACTTGCATACTTATGAGTCTGTTTACCTTATACGGCTGTGAGCTCCTGGAAGGTAGGGCCACATCTTAGTCAAATGAAACCAAAATTACATGGGGCTCTGAGGTACCTATCACAACTATTCATTTATTTAACAGTCACTTAATAAGTGACTACCATGTGCCAAGTAGTACTTTAACAGAGAAGTAAAAATATTTAGTCTCTGTCTTCAAGAAGCTCATGGTCTATCACAAAACCTCCCAAGGAAGAGTGCTCACTCCCTGAGCCTGTGTCCTCTCTCATCTGCTCTGTTGACATTACAGGTTAATCTTTATCTCATCAGTCTAGATCAGGGGTTTGCAAACTTTTGAGACAGAAGAGACAACCCTGTCCCTCAGAACAATTTAAAAATTATTCGAGAGCCATAAATATATTTTTACAAATAAGGAAAATTTAGAGTAATATTATAACCAGTAATAGTATTAATTATATCTTTGTTAAAATAAAGAAAATTCACACATGTACATACCCAAAGAGCTGCATGTGGCTCGCGAGCGCAGTTTGCCAACCTCTGGTCTAGATATAATCCAGGCATTTCACCTCCCCTCTGGCTTCAGGGGTAAATTAACTTCTACTGTGTTGATAGGATTCATCTGGGATAGCCCCCTGGAAATGTCATTTGTAAAGTAAAAGAGAAAATAATAAGCCAGGCATGGAAAGGCCATTTTTGAGACAGGAAGATGGAGTTTAATCAGTAGGCATAGGGCCAGGCATCTAAGCTGTAGGTAAGCAAGAATGTCAGTCCTAATGTGGGCGATGGTCCCTAAAGCACATGTAATAGTTCTTACATCTCAGAGTTCAGGTCAGTAAGGCCACACGACATCAAAATTATCCAGTGCTTCGGGTATATAACTATTCAGCTTAGTAGGGAAAGAACACCAATACAGTAAATTTTAGGCTAAACTGAATGGTTAAATTCAGTCCCCAAATCATGCTCAACTTCTGAAGCTAGAGGAGCTTGGGCCATGTGCCTCTGTCCTTGGTGCTGAAACAGAGCCTGGGGCCCTTGTCCTGAATGCCTGTTGTCCCTGAGACCCACGTGGTGGTTGGTTGGGGGTAACGGTGAGACATAGCTCTCCCCACCAATTTTATTGGAAAGAGGATGGTGTGATCAATACTAAAGTGCTCCAGATGTGTGCCCAGTTTACATAGATGCCTGAGAGCAGCTTGGGAAGTCAGCCTTAGCTCCTCCGGGCTCCTTTACTCCCCTAACATAGCATGTGCATAGCTCCAGAATGGTTCTTATTGCATGTACTGAATCTATAAAAATCAAGCCTGAGTCTAAAGCCATGCTCTCTCTTCCTTTCACCTTGCAGCTGTCATGTTGCTTTGACTGTGATTTACCTTCAGAGGAATCAGGTTGACAGTTTTATGGATTTTCCTACCACATAATGAGTCCTGTTAGGGTTTATTCATTTTATCGCAATACCTAGTATAATACAATACTGGCACTGGAAGGTGCTCAATAAATTCTTTTGGAAATAAAAGTAAGTAGTTAATGCTTGATTAGAGAAAAGTAAATAGTTAACTATTGATTATCTGTGGGAAAGATCGAGAGAAAAGAGAGTTGATGGAAGAAGATTCCATTTTCCTGCACATGATCTTCTCAGTAAGAAATTATTTACAATGATGATTCACATGAAAGCTTTACCAAATACTCACCCCCACCACTGCACTATTGCCAGATTGAGGGTTTGGGGTGCAGTGAGAAGCCAAAACCTAAGAAAATTAACCAATGTTTCTGAGATAATAATGTTAATATTTCACATTTGAGTTTTCCTTTAGACTTTCCTGATGTGTCATATCCAACTCCAGTTGATCATAGCAACATGCATATGAGGTAGATAGACTAAGCATTAGAACCCATAAGACTGAGGCTCAGAGACATTAAATGTCTTGGCCAACAAAACAATGAAAGTTGTAGCTGGTCTTGAAAAGAAAATTCAGGTCTCTTGACCCCCAACCTACAGTTCTTTCCATTGCTTAATAGAGGGCAAGGGCAAAATTAAGACAAAAGCCTCAGAATCTTAGCTGCTCTGCTCAGCAGCCCTCATAAAGTCAGTGGAGGTTTGGGGACACTTGAGGGGATCTCCTGATAGGAGCCATCGTCTCCCAGTTATGAAGATGCTCTTCCTCTCATGGATGCTAACAGAAACAGCAGAATTATCTGCATGCCTTTATTTGACGGGCTTAATGTATTCTAGATAAGTCTTGCCTTTTTGCCTTAAAGCCAGGCCATTTTATAATTCTTGTAAGTTTTAGTTATTTGCCTTGGTCATTCTTAAATTCATGCTGATTTCTGTGGACTGTTTCAATACTAGTCAAAAAACAAACAGATCTAATCTATATCAAGCGCCTAACACTCATTTATTCATTCAATATTTAATGACATTTTTACTTGTTAGGTGTGCTTAATTTCTTGTGGGGAAGCTGTGAAGGGACACAGAAATGATTACGTCCTAAGGGGACTTAACTATATTGTTGGGAGACACGTTATGAAGCTGTGATCTGTTTAGTAATAAGAAAAACAATTTAAGACAAGAGTACAAGAGCTATCACAAGGCAGCACTTGATTGATTGCCAAATAAGTGATTCAGAATGCTATAGTTTTGAGATATTATACATTGATTTCAGGAGATTGAATTGGACTGGGTATCACTCAAGGGGTAAACTGGCATAGAGAAGGCACTAACAAAGATTTCCACCAAAATACAATGTGAAAATCTCCTTGACAGGCAGGCTTTAGGGAAAGAGGAAGGGAAAGGGGGAAATGCGAAAATGCTAGTTTATCCTGAATCCCGTGAAGTAAGAAGAAAATTTTTATGGTTGTGAAGCAGAAGTAAGCTATAGTTGTAGTCTCTCCAGCATTAAGCAGGAAAAAAAATCAGATACAGACATTTATTTTTAAAAATCTTCCTTGAATCTATTTTGTTCTGTTCTCCAGGGCCAGGGATACAATGGTGACCCCTCTAGCCACGGCGCCTGCTCTCTTGGAGTTTATAGACTAGAAGTGGGGATGCATATGGTGCTATGGAAGCACAGGGGAGGGACTGTCTAGCTGCTTATGGGTTAGTAAAAGGCTTCTTAGAGGAAGTGAAATGTTAGTTGAGACCTAAAGTTCAAGCAGGAAATTGCTAATTACGGGGCTTAGGAGAGCTGGAAAGATTGTTCCTAGCAGAGAAAACAGCATGCACGATGGCCCCTAAGTGAAAGAGCACACAGTCTATTTTGCGAAAGAGAAGTTTAGGTGGCTGGAGCCTGGGGTTTGAGGCAAGAAGTCAGAAGAGTTGAGGCTGGAGAAATAAGCAGGGGCCAGATTATGAAGGATCTTGGGCCTTAGAGATAAAAGTATGGTCTGGGGAAGAGAGGAGAAAAACACATTGTTAAAGAATTTTAACAGGAAGATGGCATGAGATTTGCACCAATGAAAGATCTCTCTGGATGCTATATGAAGATTAGATTGGAAGGAGCTGGTAGCCAATTTGGGACGCTGTTACAGTCATCCAGGCAAGTGATGATAGCGCTGAACTAGAGCAGTTGGGATGGAGAGAAGTGGGAGGGTTTGACAGATATTTAGGAGTCAGGCTGTGTAAGACTGATGCTGGGTTGAATGTGGAAGGTGAGAGAGGAAAGCATCACGCACACTCCCAGGTTTCTGGCTCTGACTGTGTTGCAATTGCTTTCTGCCTGTCATTGATTCATTGAATGAATTAATCTGGGCGTGGGCTCTCTAAGTGGTTTATGTGGCTGGGTGATCACAGATGAGTGCACACCTCTCCACGCCCGGTCCCCATCACTGCTCTCATTTCTCTTGTGAGGCCAACCCAAATCCCAGGAAAGCTCAGTGGGTGGGGATGTGGGGGGTGGAGGTGGGGGTGAAAGGCAGAGGAGGAGGAAGAATAACTAGAGGAATAAGGGTGGTCATTATATTCAACTTGCTTTGTTTTTGTTGCCAAAGAACACTTTTTTCCCCCCCTGCCTTTGGTCAGAGCCACAGGATGAATTCCTTTTTCTAGATTTGTCTGCTGCTCGCAGCAACAAACCAGTGCTACATGGAGAAATAAACAAATAATTCTCTACTTGTGGCTGGCAAGGAGGAACTGACCTTCATTGCTTAACAGCTAAGAAAACACTATCTCCTCTCTTTCTAAGTTGCATCCGTGATCTTTCACCTAACAGATTGGAGGAGGGAACCATGGAAGCCTAGAGCCAGCTCTGGGCACGGGAATGCCCTTCCCCCACATTAACTGAAAAACCTGTCAGAGGTAAAAAAAATATATGTAGCAGAACTGTCAGCCCCCAAGTTAATGGAGTTATGTAGGTGAGAGGGGAACCAGGTGCCTGACAGATGGCTCAGCTTGGAGTGGACAAAGAGGGCACCTGGACCTCAGCACACAAGCCAGGGAAATTATGTAGGTAATTAGGCTGTGCTCAGCTCAGGCTCTGGTGGGGAAGGGCAGGGGGAAGCTTTGTGAGACATTGTTTCAGACAGTACCCCTCAGCCTGCTCCAATTATTTTAGAAGCCTGGTTTCTCTAACCCTTCTCTTTCTGCCTTAGACACTAGAGGATGTAAATTTAAGTCTGCAGTGAAAACGGCAATGCTGCTGGAGACATCAATTTTGTATGTCTCTGAGGCCAGCTAACATCCATGCCAAGAGAACTTTCCCTCACATGCTGTGGTGATGTGTGACAGAAGTGTGACAGAGGCCCTTGTTTCCATCAGCTTTTCAAAACATCCCCCAGAGGTTTGATCCTCCTTGGCAGGAGCTTCTTGCCGGCTGTGGTGATGAAAATAACGAGGACTCCGCATTTGTGAGCTGTTTTCCAACATGGTGGCACTTTTTGAAGCCTTGCTTCATTAGCCAGGCTGGAAATGGTTTTCAAAGATTCCTTTGCTGAAGCAGGCAGTGCAGGGTCAGAAAAGCTTCTGTGGGTGAACAGAGGACAATGCCTGGGGGTCCTGGTGTGATGGGAAGGCTCAGAACCCCCTCCTGCAGCTGCAGTGCTCCCAGCATTGCCAAGGCAGGGCGGGGGGAGCAGAGGTGCTCAGTGTCTCCTGGGTCACTCAGAAGTGATGGGGCCTGAAGGGCGTGTCACAGCAAATGCATTTGGGAGAATAACATTCTCTCCTCCACTTTTGAGCCATGGTGCAGGCTGGGGAACTTGATGAGGTTTAACCTGTGACTCCCAAATTTACCTTTTGTCTCACACCAAAAACTGAGTCCGGGTCTGTGTGACGGGGAAACCCCCAAAGTGGGTGGAGGGTGTCTAGATGTTCTCTTCATAGAGATTTCCAAAACCTAATACCACTATGCTTAAATTTTGGTTTACATCCCAGTCATCTAGAAGATTTTGTTTTTAAAAAGTAGATTTTCAGGGCCGGCCAAGTGGTATGCTGGTTAAGAGTTGGCTTGGGAGCGCAAGCTCTGAGCAGCAGGGCTGCTGGTTCGGATCCCACATGGGCCAGTGACGCTGCACCCTCTACAGCAGTGATTCTCAACCTGTGGGTCACGACCCCTTTGGGGGTCGAACAACCCTTTCACAGGGGTCGCCTAAGACCATCGGAAAACAAAAAGATACTTATATTATGATTCATAACAGTAGCAAAATTACAGTTATAGAGTAGCAACGAAAATAATTTGATGGTTGGGGGTCACCACAACATGAGGAACTGTATTAAGGGGTCGTGGCATTAGGAAGGTTGAGAACCGCTGCTCTACAGCTAAGATGGTGAACAACAGCTCGACATGGAGCTGGGCTGCCATGAGTCGCCGGCGATGGTGTAGGCTGCAATGGAGCTGCAGTGAGCTGCCGTGAGCTGCCATGAGTGGCTGTCCAGTGGCCGGCGACTGATCTGCCTCACCCGGGAAGAGCACAATGATTACAATACCAACATGGGCCAGTGAAGCGACGTCCTCCACAACTAGACTGAAGAACAAAAGGACAGCAACTTGTCTGTTTCCCTTCCTTGATTCCCCAGCGCTGTTCTCTCCCCCAATTCCCAATTAAAATCTTTAAAATAAAATAAAATAAAAGTAGATTTTTAGGCTTGGCTTCAACGTCTCTGAATCTGACTCCCCAGGTTGGGGACAGACCTGTACATTTAACAAGTCCTTTGGGGGCATGAATCACCCTCCAGCATTTGAGAACTATTGTATTTTAGCAGCTGCTCTTGAGGATTCTGCATTCCTCAGTCACAGGAGAGGCCTCAGAGTGTGGGTGTCTGCCAGCACAGGGGTGCTGGAGGGCTCCAGCAGAGGTGTGTGGGAGCCTCGGGTCCAAAACAAAGGGCCCCTCAGGTGCAGCCAGGTCACTGCTGGGATGCACTGTCAGGTCGTCTTAGGCAGCCCAGAGTGCAGGCTCTGATTCTGAAATGTCACTGCTGCTCAGGAAAGCTCTCTGGAGAGCTGCTGCTGGCTCCCGAAGAATGAGATAATAATTGCATTGAAAATTCCAGAGAAGCAGAAGGCTTGTAGAACACATTAGAAATTTTAATCACTTTCTCAGAATGGCTTTGATTAACAATCTTTCTAGCCCTTCCTAGGTGTGTCCTAAGCCTCCTGCGTTCCAGCTGACAGGTAATTAGTGCTCTGGCTGGGGATGGAGGTGCAGGCTGCTCAGATCAAGTAACATATTGCATGTGAGATGCGCACAGGCTGTAAAGCCTGCAAATGGAAGGGATTGGTTCTATCCCCGCACCGTCCATGCTCCTGCCAGCCCAGGACCACTGAGCCCTGAGCATACCATGTGATCGCGCGGTTTCTCATGCTGTCCTCCCAGTGCCCAGCATACCCTTGGGTGCCTTCTCCCCCATGAACTCCCACTCTTTTCTCAAGGCTGAGCTCTAGTGAAACTGCTCTGGAGTCTGTCACTCCCCTTGAAAAGATTAAGCCCTCTGTGCCCACCTCTATCAAGGCAACTTGAAAAAGGCGTGGTGATCTCTGGCAGGTGGTAGCTGCTTGACAACTATTCTGTTGCTTTATCTTGTCATTTATTTATCTGTGTGTCTGTCTCCCCTTCAGGATAAGCCATGAGCTTATCCTTCTTGGTATTCTCAATAACTATACAAAGCCTGGACCAGTAGGTGCCCAGTAAATGTTTGTTGAATGAACACAAGAAATATCCTTCAGAGGCTGGAAGATGTGAGGTGGAAAGAAATGACTTGTCATGCTACCCAGAGCCCTCCCAGAATACCTGATTTATCTAAGATTTGATCTAAGAGCCCCATGGAAAGAGATGTTCTAATTTCAATGCAGAAGCCACCAAGAAAACCCTGGCCACATTCTTAGTTCTAAAGTCAGACAATCTTGGTTGTAAATGTAGCCCTTTATGTGCTATTTGTTTATAGTTCAGACGATTCGCCTCTTCATGCCTCAGTTTTTCCATCTGCAATGTGGGCTGGAGCAAATCATGACTCTAATGAGTAATGCTGCCTTCCCTCCTTCTCTGATACATCTTTAGAAGAAGACAGCTGTCACTGGGGGCGGGTGTGTATAGCTCTTTGGAAAACAGAGCCATTTGTTATATGCAGTAAGAAGCAGGAAGGGCGGGGCTTGAGATGGAGAAGGAGACAGCAGAAGAGAATTAGAATTGCTTTTTTGTCTTCTCGTCTTTCTCTGACACCACACTCTGCATTAACTTACCCTACCCTGTAACTAAGAGGGGAGAACAGCACCCAATGCATTGTACAGAGCACCTTCTACTTAAAATGGGACCTTAGACCTACCTGGGCGCTTCTTCAAAATACAGAATCTCAGGCCCCACCCCAGATCTACTGAATTAGAATTGGAATTTTAATAAGATCCATAGGTGACTCATATGCATTAAAATTTGAGAAGTCGTCTTAAAAACATTGGTGAAAGTGAAATGAGAAGCAGGGAGGAATAAGTGCAGAGGACAGGAAAAGGATATTCTCCCCATCAAGATGTAGTGAAATGGAATGAATTTTCTCACGAAAATCACTAGAAAACCACTGTGGTGAAGTGATGGGAAAAAAGGAGGAAGGCTTCTCTTTAGCTGCAGAATTACCCTGGGAGTTGAGAGAGAAGAGGAAAACATCAATGTGTGGGCTCAGGCCAACACAGCACACCCACCCAGCACATTGAGAGGAGCCTAAACAGACCTTGGAGAGGAGCTGACAGCCACCCTAGCCCTGCCCTAGCCGACCTCCCATGATGTCTGTCCCCAGACCTACCCAATCATTCACCCTCCTAAGCAAGATGCCCACACCTTGCCCTGGGTGGTGGTGGGGAGTGGGGGTCAGTGCATTCTAGTTCTGTTTTACAATGAATTCTCCTGTTTCCGTATAGGTGGAGTTTCAGACTGAATCTCCCTCCTGCAGTAAGGGCTGAGTGAGACTGAGTTGCAAAATCTGTGAAATAGGAAGCACATTTGGATGTGTATTTGTGTGTGTGTGTGTGTGTGTGGTGTGTGTGCTTGTGCGTTTATACATACAGGCATGTCTGTAGTTGAGATATCATTTACATATAGTAAAATGCACAGATCTTATGTGTTCAGTTTGATGAGTTTTGACCATTGTGTACACACACCTAAGTATATACCAAACAAGATAATGTGTTTCTATCACTCCAGAGAGTTTCCATGAGCCCTTTCCAGTCAATTCCCCAACCCTCACCCTCACCCAGAGACACACAGTTTCTGATTATTATTCCCATAGATGCCATGCCTGTCTTTGGACTTCATAAATGGAACCACACAATGTAATCATGAAGTTTGCAGTCTTTGTGTCTCCTTTCACTCAACATAACGTTTTTGAGATCTGTCCACGGTATTGCACATGTCAGTAGTACATTCTTTTTTATTGCTAAGTAGTAGTCCGCTGTATGAAGAAAATACAATTTGTTTATCCATTTTCCTGTCAATGCTTATTAGGGTTGCTTCTAGTTTCTGGTTCTTGTGAGTTAAGGCTGCTCTGAACATTCTTGTAGAAGCTGTTAGTGGCCTTTGTTGTTCTTCTTCTTGTTGTTGTTGTTTATTTCTTGGGGATAAATACCTAGGAGTATAATTTCTGGGTTCTAGGTAGATCTATGTTTAAATGCATAAGGACAGTGAGTTATCCAAAGTGGTGGTGACATTTCAGCTTCTCTCATCAGCAATGCCTGACATTTCTGATTGTTCGATGTCTTCACCCCATGAGCTGGTGTTATCAACCTTTTTTATTTTTAGCAATTCAAGTAGGTATAAACACATGGTTTGAAGACACTGTGGTTTTAATGTATATTTCCCTGGTGACTCATGATGTTGAGCACTTTTTCATGTGCTTGTTGGCCATTTATATATCTCCTTCTGTGAAGTGTTTGTTCAAATCTGTTGCCAATTTTCTTTTAAAATTGTGTTCTTTTATTGTAGGATTTATAGGAATTCTTTTTTTTATTATTTTTTTATTGGGGATTTGAGGGAAGGGGAACAGACAAGTTGCTATCCTTTTGTTCTTCAGTCTAGTTGTGGAGGATGTTGCTTCACTGGCCCAAGTTGTAACCATCATTGCGCTTTTCCCAGGCGAGGCAGATCAGTCGCCGGCTTCTGGACGGCTGCTCACAGCGGCTGCTGGCCATTCACACTGGCTGCTGGCTACACACGGTAGCCCATGGCAACCCAGCTGCCATGGCTGGGGACTCATGGCAGCCCAGCTCCAGGTCGAGCTATTGTTCAGCATCTTAGCTGTAGAGGCAGTGTCACTGGCCCTCATATGTGGGATCTGAACCGGGGCCCTCTGGCATCCCAAGCCAGCTCTTAACCAACGCGCCACTCGGCCGGCCCTATAGGAATTCTTTATATATTTTGGATACAAGTCCTTTTTCAGGTATATGTATTACAAATATTTTTCCCAGTCTGTGGGTTACCTATTCATTTTCTTAATAGTGATTTTTTTTTTTACTTTATTGGGGAACCCAATATGTTTTTCCAGGACCCATCAGCTCCAAGTCAAGTAATTGTTTTCAACCTAGTTGTGGAAGGCGCAGCTGAGCTCCAAGTCAAGTCATTGTCTTCAATCTAGTTGAGGGGAACACAGCTCACTGGCCCATGTGGGAATTGAACCGGCAACCTTGGTGTTAAGAGCCTGCACTCTAACCACCTGAGCTAACCAGCTGCCTCAATAATGATTTTTTAATGAGCAGAAATTTTTAATATTTATGAAATACAATGGTTTTTTAACATTTGTGAAGTATCATTTTTTTCTTATATACCTAGTGCTTTTTGTGTCCACAATAATCTGTGCCGTCCTCAAGGTATAGGAGAATACAAAGGATTTTAATTGAGTGGAATAGAGAATCCTACCTCTGCACTTATCAGCTCTGTAATCTTGGCAAATTACTTAGCCTTTCTGTGCCTCTCAAATCAGATCAACAGATTACTGAGAGGCTGAAATCAAATCTGTAAAATGGAATCATCTCTGGTAATGATATCTTTCTCAAAGGTTGTTATAAGGGTTAAGTGAGTTAGGATTTGTAAAATACTCAGAACAGAATTTTGAAAATACATTTCTCAATACCCTTTGTATATTAAAATAGGAAGGCAGATAAAGGCTTATTCAGTCTTTCAAATGATTGTTTATTGCATAAGTCTGATAACAGTGTCAGGCATTGGTTTTAACCATGTAAAATCACCCTAAATATCTACCATCATTTGCTTTCAAAATTTTAGTAGGACCTAGTTATGTTCTACAAAATTTACAGTCACCTCTTTAAGTTGTTGCAAATATGTATTTAAGTGCTTACTACTCATATGTCTCAAGTACCCACCTAAGCCCATTACATACAGGATATTATTTAACCCTCACAACATATCTTCCAAAACTCCAACTTAGATAGAATCTAAGAGTGAATTAGCCACCTCTCTCCCTGCCTCTGGGTCCTCTTAAAACAAGCACTGTGCCCTCCACTCCCAGTCTAGCTTCTTGGCAAGACTAACTGGGTCAACCTGCCAATCAATGTCTCTGGAAATATTGGATATTCTGATCTTCTGGCTGTCTGGAATTGATTGAAAGGCAGTTTCGAGCCATGGGCAGATAATAGAGCACAGGGATTAGGAGCAGAGGCTTTGCAACCAAACAGTCAGAGTTGGAGTCCTGACTGTACCCTCTACTAGCTGCGTGACCTTCAGCAAGTCCTTTACCATTTAGTCATCCATCCTTTCATTCACTAAACAAATATTTATGAGCTTCTCTGTAATTCCAGGCTCTGTTTTAGTCTCTGATGATAGAGTGAGGAGCAAAAGTCACAACAATCTCTGCCCACATGGACCTTACATCCTGGTGGCTTTGGGACTCAATGTTTTTCATTTAAAATGAGAAGAGATAATAGAGCCTTTTTAATAGGAATTTGTGAGACTAACTGGGATAATGTAAGGAAAGTGTTTAACACAGTGCCACTAAAGTACATTTAAAAAGTAACAATGTCAGGAAAAATGCAACCACCTTCTTAAATTTGACATTTTTTGAATATTTCTTGACTAATATAATAAATAGTGTAGGAGAGTTACCTGCCAGAATAGCAGTGATTTCTAGAATAGCTGGTCCAAAGGTTTCTCTGTCTTGGTCTCTTTTCCAAAAAAAAGCTGCCTGCCCAAAAGATGAACATACAGCCAGGGCCATTTGTTACATCAATTTAAAAATATTTATGATAGTCTGTACAATACATTGAGAGGAAGCCAGGGAGCCAGCATTATTGGCTATTTCATTTTCTACCCTTCATTGTTTATCTCAATCCTTCAGGTAGGCAAGATTAAAAGTCAGCATTTCTCCGTTAAGTTTATTCTAAGCCCAAATATGATTGCCCTAAATCTGGCCATATGCATAATAGTAATAGAGAGATTAAGTGGATAAAGAAGATTAAGATGGAATGAACTCTCTTTAATTCAGAACAGAAACTGCCTATGTCTGTAAATGTGCATTCTTCCTTCTCTCTGTTACAGTGGACAGATACTGCCTCTGTCCCGTAAAAGAGCAGCCCCTTAGCTCTCATTCCATCTCTTCTCTCTACATTGTAACCATTTCCTTAGTCATCTGTCTTTCCCTACTAGACTATAAGCGTGTTAGAGTCAGGGACCATGTTTACATTTATTTACATCTTTTGTTCATATCACGATGCCTGGCACATAGTTGGTTTTCAATGTGTGTATATTGAGTTGAATTAAATAGGTATTGATTTCCTCCCAAATCATAGATTGACAGATTATTGAGAGGCAAAAATCAACTATCTGTCTAACTCTGTCATCTCTTGGTTTTATTGAATTCTAAAAACATCAAAATAATGATGACAAAGTCTTTTTAAAACACTTTGAGTGGAATCCAGCTAAATCCACTCAGAGACTTAAATTTAAATCATTATACAATGTGTCATCTCAAAACAATAAATTTACTATAGCGTCCACTGAAGAGACATTACTACTAAAATGAAGAGAGGAAGAATCTGCCTAATTGTGGATACAATTCCAATACTAAATGGTTTAAAATACCCTTTTATTACTTAGCGCCTCTTTTTAGCTTATTTATTAAAACAACTTGGCATAAATATTAGATAATCTGGTTGCACATTCTCTGGTTATAACAAACAAAAAGAAAAACATTCTCCTCTATTTGGGGACATGATTTTATCATTTTAAATAAAATGTGACTATATAAAGATATGTTGGAAGCTGCTGAAACTTTTGGTTAATTATTTCAGGAAAATTAGCAAATGGAGATTTAATTTAAAAAGGAAGAGTAAAAATTTATTCTGGAAAACGGGGAGCAGAGGTACTGGGGTAAAGAATTGGAGAATAAGAGTCATTCACTAATGTTTATGAAGCGCCTACTATGTGCTAGCCACCTTCTAGATCCTGTGGTACAGAGTGAACCCTGCTCTTGTGGAGCTGACATTTAAGTTGGGGGTGCATTCATTCAAAAAGTTTCTAATAGTGCTGAATCTCAAAAAGAAGGGTCTTCACCCCTTCATTACCTGGAGAGCTTCTTGGCCCTATGCAAATGTGTGCAGTCCTTGTCTACCTAGAGCTCCACAGGTTCAGATAAATTAAGAGGGAAAACATAGTCAACCACAAAACAGGTGCTGTTATAACTTTCCCTGGGGCATGGAGTGCCTACTGGTCTTACACTTATATAAGCAAGAGAGGCTACTGAAGTAACTCCTTCCTGGACAGAGAGCTATATCTCAAGGTGACTGTGTCTCCCTATCCTGAAAATTGGCTGGTATTTTCCCTGCTAAAATTGTAAATATTAATAATACCAATAGCAGATCAAAGAAAATAAATACTTTTTGTGTCAGCAGTTATCTTTGTAACACATTTATCTCAAAAGGATCACAGTGAAAGTGAAAGAAAACAATGTAAAGTGCCCAGCATGGTGCCTGGTATGTCAGCGCGCGCGCACAAACACACACACACACACACACACACACACACACACACACACACACACACACTCTTCCTCCCTCAGCCATTGTGAGAAGTACTTTGCCCCTGTTTCTGAGAGAGAATATAAATCAGACTCTATCGTTCAGCACCGACTGTCAGCCCCACCTCCTGCACATCTGGTGTGCAAAGCATGTGAATCTCTCTTTAATCAACAACTTGGAATAATGGCATTTCCGACCCTCATTACAAAATTCAACCAGGAATTGATTGCAATGCAGCTCTTGCCAAACGCTTGCTGGCGACAGTAGATTGTTTGAGAGCAACTGCCTAATGGAGATGCTGTCTACATGCATTCTTCTTCTAAGCCTTTTATTTAAATTAAGAAATCGTCAGAACACTTACCTGGACTACATTATTGCCATTCTCTATAAAATCCTTTGTTGAATTAAAACGTGTTGTTCTTTTATCCATTTTTTAGAGAATTTATCTTTAAAAAGTCTGCTTAGCATGGGATCTGGCCCATAGTAGGTCCTGGGTGTTTGAATATTGAAAAGATGAATCTGTTTGAACAAGACTTAAGATTCCACCCCCCTTCTTTTTTTTTTAAGTTTTTTTTTATTGGGGAATTGGGGGGATGGGAACAGTGCTGGGGGAATTGGGGGAAGGGGAACAGACTAGTTGCTGTCGTTTTGTTCTTCAATCTAGTTGTGGAGGATGTTGCTTCACTGGCCCAAGTTGGCACCATCATTGCGCTCTTCTCT